>NW_015113077.1:0-34961 GCF_001443285.1 Poecilia latipinna | reverse complement strand
TGTTCTTAAAGGGAGCATGCACTCAACACATTGCTTTTATGATCGCTGAAAAACAAAACTTCTCTGTTCAATTTGGACCAGCTGGTAGTGTATCGTAAAAAAAAAAAAAAAAAAAAAACGAACAACATGCCTATCAGTGAATGGATGGGCCACAATTTCCTCCAGCCTAGTGAAAATAAAACAGTTTTCATGGCTAGAAGTCAAAGAGTATGACCAACAATAATCTTAGGTGTAGTTATGACCTCAGGTTTAAATTTCAGCATAAAGTCTTTTACAAAATCAGCATAAGATCAATGTAAAACATTGACAGAGTAAAAATTGAATACAAATCATGTATGCAGTCTTGTCTTCTATAGGGTGGATTATTGGAATTGAAGCTCTGGAACCAGCTCCAGGTGAGATATAGAGGAAGTTTTCAAAAATTAGGAATTTCTGAAAGAGATAAAACATTTATTTTTTTTTTAATGCAGAAGGCATTGTATGGATTACATGACATCTATTGACATACTTTGTTAATGTAGACATTTTTAAGGATGATCTTTGTATTGTTTTTATATATTTTTACATTCCAAATATAAAAAAAAGATTATTCAGTGTGTTCTAATAAAAAATGTCAAATCATTTTGATATAAATACTAGGTAATGTACTTTACGTTGGTTTAGATTGCTGCTGAAGGGAGCATTTCCTAGTCTGTGATCTGTTTTCTTGTCATCTATGTGTAAAAAGTGATTTTCTGTGCTCTTGACAGGAGGACCTGTAAGTTTCATTCACGGCTGCTTGGAAACTCCTGGACCGAAGAGGCAAAATAATTACCAAGAGAGAACATGGTTGATCTACATGTAACATTACAAGAACATATAAAATATCCAAGGAATTAGGGGCCAAAAAACAGTTTTCGGTCTGCAATTAAGAAGTTAAAAAGAGGAACTGTTGAAGCGAAACAATGATCCGGTACACTGACAAACAGGTCTACCACAACTGCCATGAAAATTGATTGGAATGGAAAAACAACAACAAAGAAAAATCTTGCAAATAACTTCAGCTGGCATATTGTGTAGCTGTTTCAAGTTGCAAAAAAAGGATGATCTTGAAGAAAACAAACCGCATGGCCAAATTTGTGGAACAGAGCAATTACTGTATCAAACAGTACAGAAACAAGCTCCCAGAATCTTCTGGAACAACGTAAATTGGAGTGATGAGACAAAAATTGAACTTTCTGACCAATAAACTTCACATTTGGAGAGAAGCCAACAAAGTCTTTCATGAAGATTGTGTCTACCTACTGTGAAATGCAGCGGTGTATTGCTGATGTTTTATCTGTGACTTACAAAGTTACATCAAGGTGGTCAAACCTAATAGCAAGATGAATGTTGACAGAGTGTGTTGAAGGAAAATGTACACTCCACAGCTTGGAAGCTGCACATCCGACATATTTGGACACTCCATTATAATGATCCCAAACATGACGCTAAGTTAAAATGCCGCTTCTGAGTGGACACACCTCAGTCTCCTGACCTCAGTATCACTGAGCCATTTTGGGGAGATTCAAGACCTGCTGTCTATACAAGACAGTCCAAGAGTATACAGAAAACTGAGACTTTTTTGCCAAAAGGAATGCTAAGATTTTCCTTCTGGGAAAACTACTGGAAATAATGAAAAAAACCATGAGCAAATAAAAAGCTTTTGGTATTATTATTATTATTATTATTATTATTATTATTATTATTATTATTATCAATAAAATAAAAATGTATACTCTGCCAGAGTATGTAAATTTATGAGCTAAACTATGTTATTTTAAAAAAAGGTTACTTCAAGATATCAGATTCCATGAAGATTCTGACTTTGAATGACTTTGACTTAGCAATTTTTTTTCTTCCCTAACAGATCTGTCTATATGCTCATGATGAAACTGCAAAGCAAACAGCCTAGAATTGGCCCTAGCATTTTAAAGTCACATTAAACAAACAGCAGGAATTGTGTGTCATTTGAATAGCAGTCTTTACTAACTTAATCTTCATTTGTGTCCAGTCACGGGTGCAAACATCACATACGGCAGCCCTGAATACAACCCCAGCTGTGTAACATTAAATCTGAACTCAGTACAGCGCTTAGCCAGGTGTAGAAACTATCCCCCTGACTGTGATCAATTGATCCTTTTGTCTTGAGTTTCCCCTTTAGTTTTTTTTTTTTTAATAATGTCACCTGTTGAGCTGAACTGCAGAGTCTGTAGTAAAAAAAAAAGGTCACTCTTAAAAGGAGCCAGGAACAGTGAATTATTTTAGTGTTTCTGGAGATGCAGATTTGAGTGAGAATTTTTTTTATATCCACATTTTACTTTTAAGAAGCCATCACTGTCTTTTGCATTATGAAACACACAAGCATCTCATGAAACCTTTTCAAAGGAGAACAGAAAAAGACAGATAACACTAACTACAAATATCTGACTTCAAAGCAGCTTTCTGAAGATTAGAATAACATGGTAAAACTTATGTTCTTTTAATAATACATTTGTTTTCCGTTTTTCTGTTCTCCTTTTGAGCCTTTCTGTCCTGTAGGTTCACTTTTCTCCCACTGCTTTCTTCTACCAAAACAGAATGGATGATTACTCCTGGGCGGTCCAACTCCCACAGAGTAGCTCAATTATTGACTTTGCTAAGTCAAGCTTTAACGTACAAATACAAATCCTGCTCACACTCTTGTCCTTGTGGTGGCCGAGGGCCCACTGAAGGCATGCTTTCAAGCCTGCGGTCCAGCAGACATTAATTCCTCTCAATCTTCACACTCAATTTAGTCTTGAATGTTGCTGCCAATATGGCTGAGCCTCGGAATTAGAAGTAGTAAATTATACAAATAACCCCTAATAGCATGACATGCCCAAATGAAGTGAACCCAACAACATATGAATGATTTGCTGGTAAAATAGAAGGGCAAGTGCAATTATGTTGGTACAAATATACTGACACTGTGGAATAATGACAGCTGCATATGCTACCCAAGTACTCTGTGTCTATTAGATTGATCTTAAGCACTGCATTTTGATAAAGCAACACCCAGTGAAGCTCTAAGCAGTGAGCTCAGAAAAATAGACACGAAATGTTGCCGGGGAACAAAAATCGATAAACACATAAAGGTGTTATTATAGCTGGACAAAAGAGGCAGCAAACAAACAAAAAAAAAAAGCTAAGATGCAGGTCACACCAAAAGTTGCTTTAGTCCTTAAAAACAAGTATTTACAAACTGGGTGAATTACAAGGATTTATTTGAGATTTTACATGTAAAATGTGAATAATTCTGTTGCCCTCAGACAACATGTGGGTTTTATTATTTATGTACTTGTTTCTGTCAAGCATCCATAAACCCAACGCATTGCAAATGAAAAGGGGGATGCTGAGAACTGATATTTGCTGCCAGCTTCTGAGCATGTCATTCACCAAAAGCAGAAACAAACCTCTGCACAGTGAAAACGTAGCAGTGATGATAGTAAACTCCCCCAGAAAAAACTCGAAAGCCTGGAGGTGAATGGTGTGCAGTGCTTTATGCAATGCAACAAGAAGGCAGCTGCAAGTTTTTGCAATAAAGTTAGAACTAACACCAGCGGCACCAAGCGCCATGTGGCCGCTCCCCCCTGCTGGGCACCTGGAACCACAAGGGGGGGAAACTTTTAGTGAAATGAAGAGGATAAATCTAAGCTCAGCAATCATGATTTGCAGCAGAGGCAGGTTGAGTCATCAAAGCTTCACAAAAGCTAATTATGCATATAGTCTTAAAATTCAGAAAACCTGAAGCTGTAAGTAGGCAGTTTCGCTTTAAAAAATACAACAATAAGCAGGTGACAAGCACTTATGCTCATATATAAAACCTACAATGGGAGCTGTTAAACAGCTTTATAGTAAACAGTTTTAGCTGTGAGTTATCAGAGTGTGCAGAAAACGGTAAGCTAAGCTTCCTGTGGTAAATATTGGTTTGGGCCCCACCCACAAAAAATGATTGCATTCTCAGTTACATTTAGCAGAAAACCAATAGAAAAATAAACAGAAATGCAAGTAAGTAAAGAGTGAAAATATTTTAGAAAGTTTTTATATAAATACAGTTAAGCTCAAACTTTTGCATTGCAAAATATTAGTTGATGTAGATTCACAATTATTTTTAATCAACAAAAAGCCTGTTTCTGATCAGGAATGTGATTGCCATCTCTCAAATGATAATAAAATAATGTAAAAAGAAAGAAGTTAAATAAAAAAATAATTTCCCCCTTTTTAATTTTTTTTACGTTTTATCAAAAACAGCATGACAAAAATATTTATAATCATCTCAGTTATCAATTCAAGCACCCTCCCTACAATCACTGACCAGCTTCTTCCATGTTCCTTCTGGTGATTTGACATTTTATCTTTAGTAAGAAAATCCAAGTTTTTCAGGTTGGAAGGCCTCCATGCCATTACGCTAATCTTTATCTTCCTCCAAATATTCTCTAGTGTAATTAAGCCATTACTATTAACACCATTATACCCTAAAACCTTAATAGTACATTCAGAAATATGTTGGGTTTAAAACATTTTGGAGTTGCACGTAAACATGAACACAGAATAAACATGACCAGCACAGTGTTGGACACAGACTACATAAAGACATTGAACTTCCTTTATTCTGAGCTGAACTTCATAAAATCATGATAAAAAGTAGAACATAGTTCTAATAATGCTGACATTTAATTCAGATTCTTAATGGCAGGCCAGTTCCATGACAAAAATATATATTTTATGAAAAACTATAACTTTCTCTGGAACATGCAGGTCCAATCCATTAAAACCACCAGCAATATCAAAAGGAAAACACTAATACAATTTATCTGCAAAGCCAAAGGCACATTCAGAATTATGAGCCTACATCTGAAGGTTAAATAGGTTGACCTGATGTCCCTTTAATGTCTTGTTGTTTGAGCGCTTGCTACTTTTTAAAAGATTGTACAGAAAAAAAAAAAAGAAAAAAAAAAAACATAGGGTCTCAGTAGACCTCAGGGAAATCTGAATCAAATTTTATCTCTAATTGTTTCCGCTATGTCCAATAAAAAAATAACAATAACAACAAAAATGAAATATATTTGGAGCCAGATAAACTTTGCTCTCATATAAATAAATTCATCCATTTTTTATGTGTCTGCCAGCAGTTTTGCTCGCAAGTTTCAACACCAGACATACCAAAAAGTAGCTTCAAAAAAATGCAGCCAGGAATGATGTAGGTTTGAATTTGATTGTAAGCTTACACAGACATAGGGCCGAGTCTCCCATTTGTCAATTGCTCTTATATCCATAGCCAATGTTAAACCTGTCTGTGTTTTTGTCTCTAAATAAGACTTTCTCTGATGAGCATTAATGAACAATGCACCGCCACCTTCCAAATAAATGTCAATCAATCTTCCATACCTGTTTAATCCTTGCATGGCTGCAGAAGCCCAGGTCACCAACATGAGACAAAACCATGTATGCACACAAAGAGCAATCTATGGTAGGCAGCTGATGCCACGCAAACATTCTGTGTAGTGGAAGGAAATTCAGTAGTGAGGAAAATGAAACACACAAAGACTGGATTTGGTTATGACTGTTAATAACTCCACCAACATGCAGGCCAAAAGTATGTATTCAAATATTAGAGTTTATTCTTTTTAACCAACCTCATAAAAAAAGGAAATTTCAGAAAATTAAACTGAAGCCTCATTGTCTTGTTGCTTTCAAGTGTTGTAGTATTATTTATAAACTTGCTACAATTATTTGCACTTATATAAATAACAATAAAATATATATTCTATCTGATAAGATTCTGGCTGAAGCTGAACATTTGTGCTCTAATCTCATTAATTTAGATGGAAATTGTTTTCTATGTCTTAAAAACCCCTTTTCACACTGTTTTCTTTTAGTTGCGTTACTTTGAAAATTCCCCTAAAAGAAAGTTTTAAAAACCCTGAAGTTTTCACTTTAGATCAGTGTGTTTCCATCTGTCATGTGTGCAGCTGACTTGTTAACTCACAAGACAAGATGTAGTGTGTTGGTCTGAAAAATACTTCAGAAATGCTTGAAAAGACTCAACCTTTGCTGTAGCAATTCAAAAACAATTAGGCTGCAAGTTCAAAAGAAATGTTGGTGGCACAGACTGAGCTTCCAAAACACACATTAATAGTATTCAGACATCTAGTAAAAAAGGCAAGATATCCAAAAAGAGGATATCAAATGTTAAAATTTCTGTAAATGGTATTTATGTCCAGCAATTATTGGGCGTTAGGTGGGATACACCCTGAATAGGTCTAATTAACTCACATTTTTACAAAATTATCCTAAATTAACTGTCATGCGTCATCAGAACCTGCTGCATCTGTTACTCAGCGGTGATTTTGTAATCAAACGGTGCAGCAAGCAGAAGTAACAGACTACTTTTCTAGCAGAAAATTAAACAGAGCAGGTATTTACCAAACAACCAAACACTAAACAGGTTCCAGATGGTGCACAATATCGCCAACAAAATTGATTCATGGAGTGGACATCTGCAAACCTCTCTGGCTATTTTATGAAAATTATCAAGAAATGGAGAGATTGCAATCTAATATGTGCATGATTGGAGCAACATTCATTCTGTAATAGCTTGCTCAGAATAGTTTTCGATCATTTTATACTGGAAATGGTGTGCAAATGTGAAGCTAGGCTGTGTGTTAAACATTTAAATAGCCATGATGAGCATAAATTTGCCACATTATAAAAAAATGAAAGGAGAAATAAATTGATTTTGAGTCAAAAGGCAACATTTTTGTCTAATTTTTAGCCCAATTGAGGTCACTCTATGTTAATTAGTGAATTTTTGTTGTAATCGTGTGCTTGTTCCTTATGAATGGTGAGAATATCATCTCACAGAAACAGCAAATTAGCTATAATAACTGATTAAAGTGAGAACTTGTAAACTCTATTGGAAATAATGGAGAAGTTACGATGCAGTTGAATCTGTTTTAGCTTTTAAACACCAGAAAGTGTATCAATACTGCCCCCAAATGGAAGGGCTGAAAACATTTCAAGAGTTTTTTTTTTTTTTTTTTTTTTAATCAATAGTTCTAGTAATAAGCTGAAGTATAAATTTGAAACAAAACGCATAGAAAATAGTTGTTTAAGAATTACATTTATCAACTTTCTGTTGAATTCAGCTTACAAACAAAGAAGAAAGACAAATACATTTTGATCAAACTTTATACATTAACAGAAGGCGATATAAACATGAAGAGAAACAGTACAAATTGCCTTAATGTGCAAGTTACCAGAGAAGGTGAAAGCATTGCTTTGCAGAAAATGATAACACAACAAAGCCAATTTACTTTGACCAAACATGCTGTGTCAAATGCTGCTAGTGCATTTTAAGTTGCTCTTTTAAGAACTCTGTTAATGTCAGGACTCATCTGTCTCATCTGTTGCCTCATACAGTCATTTCCAACCCAACGATGTAAGTTTGAGTACATCACCACTCATAAAAGCCACTTTCTGATATCTGCTGGTTCCCAAACAGTTGCAGGCAAGCCAAATAGGTCAAAGACGTCAGGCTAAAATTCCCCCTGGAGTAGTTCATCTGGTACTCCTTCTCAGGCTTTCCAGGGTCTGCAGGAAGGAGCGCTGGGCCTGGTCCTCCTCCAGGGTGGAGCAGTCCTCCTCTTCCTCCTCAATGATGCCGCACTCAACACAGCGGAGGCGGGGTTCGCGCCGTCCAGCCCTGCAGACGCAAGCTGTGGCCAGAGACTGAGGGAACTCCTCCATCGCTAAAGGCAGCAGATGGGCAGGAACAGTGTCCATGCTGGTCGCCATGGAGAAAAGAGGCCCAAATGTAGGGACGACGAGCTGCGTAGAGTAAAGCTCTAGAGGAGACGCAGCAGAGGATGAAAGATTTAAAAATTCAGATGTATCTGATGGGCTGTCCTGAGTGTTCTGGGACAAATGATGCAAAAAATGACAAAAACGTTGTAACAGTGGGATTTAATCAATGAGAGACGTTGAAAAAAAAATCCCTCAGGGTTCTGCTTGATAAGATGTTTTGAGAGATCCTGTTGAGCTCCTTTTCCAATTAGTTTTTTTTTTTTTTTCCTTAAAAAACAGGGAAAAATGTGAACAAGTCTGAGTGAGCCGTTGTGTCTGAGCACCACTGAGCTCTTCTTTTATACATTTCAGCAACCCACTCACTTCTTCCTTTGGGCATCCCTCCACGCACAGAGCGCCTCTCCCTCCTACATCCTCATTGATGACACATTTCCGCAGCTTCCATACCAGTGCACCGGAATAACCTCCCAGAAACTGTTGGCATGGGAACCGGATAGAGATGTTTAGGAGGGAGTAGGCAGAACAGGGAAAAAGCAACACAATGATGCAGAAAATTATGAATAAATGTACAATCACTTAAGAAAGTTATGTGAGCTGACTGACAGGCTATAAATGGTGTTCAGTAAGTGTATAGTAAGATCTTTGCTAAACAAAGTTCACAGAAACTGGTTGTAATAAATGTCAAAAACATTCACTCTGTTCAAAAATCACAAACTAAAGATTGAATCCCATATTTTGATGCTTAGTTTGACTTTGGTTTTTGAGTATGATAAAAGTTGAAAGAGTTAACCAAACCCAACGTACACAAGTGAAAACAGATGCTGTATGTGTCCTAATGAAAAATGTGGATTCTAAAATCTCAAAGTTTTATCCATCCTTTGTTTAAGTAGACAACACGTGAGACAATAGCTAAATGGTTGTATTAATTTTGGGTTCTTAATGATTTGGCTGAACCACTATTCTCCTGGAGTGGACCAATTGTACAAGAACTTTGTTGTATGTTGTCCGTCCCTTCCTTCCTTCCTTCCTTCCTTCCTTCCTTCCTTCCATGTAGCTGAACAGCTGGTTGGAGCTCCTTTTTCATTACTGTATCAATAGTGTGGTACATTGGTTATTAGCCTGTAGCAATGCAGAATCTTAAGGGAACCCAGAATACTTTAATACCAACCCTCATCTACCTCTTAAAAATACTCTACAGCACAGGTCCTCAAATCCAGGCCTCGAGGGCTGGTGTCCTGCAACTTTTAAATATATCTCTGCTTCAACAAACCTGAGCCAAATAATGAGGTCATTAGAAGGAATCTGGCGAACTCGACTGCATACTGACGAGGTAATTCAGCTATCTGATTCAGGTGTGATTCAGGGACTCATCTAAAAGTTGCAAGACACTGACCTTCGAGGCCTGGATTTGGGAATCGAGGCTCTAAAGAGAATTTACAATTATACCTATATATTATCTCTCTTGTTTGTTCCCGCTATTCTACTGTTTTCTTTTCTTTCACTTTGGTTTTCATAGATCAACTTTGAACAGCTTGCCGCATTAGTAATGACCTTTTCTGTGTTACTTTCCATGTGTAGAGCATAAAGAACTGTCAGCTGGAAAACTGTCAAGCAAGCAGTCTGAAAGTTTGACTTTTGCATGGTGTCTTTGGGTTGATATGCATTCTTCATCCAAACATGGGGGATGTGACCAAACTCCCTGACCAAACTCTATTTTTCCACTATGTCCCTTACTTGTTTGAATATTCTGCAGCAAAGTTTAAAAAAGGCCTCAACAATCTTTAGTAATGAGTCTTGAGCAGAGATTCTGAAAGCACTGTGGTTGAGTGCATTACGATGTTTTTCATTGGGGAAACTATACCTCTTTCTGACACCTGCTTCTCTACAAGTACCTCTTGATTCTTTCAAATCCTCTCAGAAATTTTACGATGGGAAAATCTCTTTTTTCTCTTCCAGTTTGTCTCCAACAGAACTAGAACATCCAGAAGTATAGAAATGCAGCAGCAACCATTGTCATTCACATTTTGCAGCAGCAAGACATTTGTGTGAAGATCTCTTTGCGGCTGTACAACACTTTGGTGATTAGAACATTTTTTAGGCAATCAGTTTATATTAAAAGTAGATGATATTGATGTACATGTAGTAGCAGCAATGTTTTAACTGATTTTAGCACAGATCTTGGGTTTCTATGCATTTCTGTACATTTTCAGTACTTATTTCCGACTTCACTACAAATATGTGTGGACTAATTTGTTTTAGATTTTTTTTTGAATACGCTGCTTGTTTCAAGTATCTGGTGTGAATTTGATAATGGCCTCAACTTAAATATTTAAACTAGGAAAAATGTGATGTATTCAGTACTTATTGTGTATCCCTGTACATATAGTAAATTTATATGCTACATTGCAATAAAGGTTTTTGATGCATTGATACACCTAAATCTAGTAGAATAACTCTGATAATTCACATGAATCAATTCAGTAATAACATGCTTGACTGTCTGTGATTTCTCTAATTATTTTAATAATCATACTTCAAAAGTAGCTGACTTTAAAATGTAAAAAGTAAAAACTAAAGTCAAACTAATGCATTTAAAAAAAGACAAATTGATCTGAAAAGAATATTTATTGATAGGAAGAACAAGTGCAATAAGTTTCAACATTAAGTCAATCATCCAGGGTAAAAAAAAAAGACAAGTTTATGCTGAAATGAGAGAATTGAAATGGCAAATCTGAAATTGCATACAGACCCAACTTGATCAAACATACTTGGAGAAATTACCAATGCTTTGGCCGAACAGCCATCATGACAAACAATAACTCAAAACATAGCAGGTCAAAATATATTTGTGGAAATTTCTAAGTAGATGGACACACAACAACATATGTGTTGTAGTCAGAAATGCAAACAGCAATTAATCAAAGTGTTTGGTTCAACTATTTCAGTAACTGTCATAAATACAAATTACTGAGACATTAATTACACAAAAACAAAAGCTAGAGCTTCGGAATGATTCAGTTGGTGCTTTAACAGAAAGTGTTTAAATCAATGTTGTGAACACTAGACACTAAAAAAAAGAAAAATACAAAACTATGAAGAGTGAATACTGGTGAATCATCCTTTAAAGCAAGTCACACTTCCAGTGTTTTAGCAAACAGAAGCCATAAAATGCATGCACGATGCCAAGAGACACCATGCCCCTGATAATTCCAAATTCATAGCCTCCTTTCTCTTGTAGGATTAATTTCTCATCACGATTCTTAGACAGATGGTCTGGTTTTAGTTTCTACGTTTAATTAAAGCCGTTTACTGAATGCACAAATTAGTCCAATGGTTATTTTATACAACTGTTTGGGTTGAGCACATAGAGACTGGCTCACATCATCCATCACTTGCAGGAGGAAAACTGAGATGTTGCCCAGAAACTGTCACTTTCTCTTTGCCTGGTCCATGATGATGACGGCAGTTGGACATGACATTAATGCACCTGGTCCCCTCCATGTCTTGCTGCGGCTCCCACCGTCCATCTGATCCCCCTACCCCTGCTTCTGCTTCTTGAGGTAACGAGCGCGCTGGGACAGACCCATCCCCATCACGTAGCTGTTGAGCATCTTGGCTGGAAGCAGAGCTGTAGTCACCCAACCCTACAGAGGGAAATTACATGGTCATCTGGTGGCATTTACAAATAACAGATTAGCATTCATTATTAATCTCCAACCCACAGGAGCAACAAATGTGGCAAGCGTGTTTGTACAAGGGGAAAAAACTCAAGCAATTGTGCCATCTTATTGTATATGCCCTTTTCCAATTATGTCTGAACTACATGCCATTTGTTAAAGTCAGAGATCACAAAACTCATGTCCTTATTTGGGGACTATTTGAAGCTTTCCTTAATGCCACTTTAAAAAGCAAAAGAAACAATCCAAGTGCTTTTGTAGCTAGAAGGTGGCACTTTCTGGGGTCAGTGGATGAATTTACGAGCCTGTGCATTATGAAGGAATGCAAATGACTACTTTAGCAACTATGGGAAGTGTAGTACAAGTGGAAAGTTTACGTATTCCTCCACTGGCATGGAGTTCAATGTCATTCTATTTGGGATGTTCCTGATGCATATTAATAATTTGTATGGAGATCTCCTAGGTTTCAAAACCAAGATTTCTGCTCACAAGTATGATTTTCTGCAGGATCATATTCCCGATCCAAACGTCTACCCCAATGTTGGAGTAGCAGAATCAGAACCACAGACTTAACTAGGATAAAGAAACCGATGAAGGCTGGTCCTCTTCTGTGGAAACACTGGAGATAATAGTGCAAAAAAGGATTCTTCATAAAATCACCGTCATGAAACTTTTTTACAACAGAGTGCCTTCAGTCAGAAGATTTTTCAGAGCTGCTGTAAAACTGACCACTACAGGAGATCCTTTATGCTCACAGCCATCAGCACCTACTACAACTCTGTGAAGAAACTTTGTAATATGAATTACAGCAAAAATTTATTTGAGATTTAATTTAATTGAATCAAATGAATAGTTCATTCATAAACAGGGTGAATGAATTAACTTAGTTGTGCTGGAGCAGGATTGTATCCAAAAGGTGAAAATAGTAGATTTCAAAAAGTGGACATTGGGACCTGCGCCTTAATGTTCAGCAACTCAACCATAGAGCTTTTTGCAGCAGTCAAAAAGCTTCAGATGTAATCCTGAAGGACCCTCTGGCAAAATCTGAAAAGATAACTTAAATATCTTGTTTCTCTGGGAAAGCCATAGCTCACAAATCCCTAATGGGTCGAGGCCAGGAATTTTAAAAATGCTATACGAGAAGCCAGATTTATCCATCCATGAAAAGTCAGAACAATGATGAAAATAAATCTGTTGGGAGAAATTAATGTACAAAACCCACAAAAATGAGTCAAATGTGAAGCATGGTGGTGTTAGATTTATGGTAAATATCAATGCACTCCCATTGATACTGGATTATCAAAATAGTGGATGGAATACTGTAGAAGGGCAACCTCCATGTTCTTCAACTCCTCAAATGAATGTCCAGATCACAGACACACATGAAAACTGGTTTTGGAAAGGATGATGAAGGTTCACATTAAGCTGCTGAAATGGCCCAAACATATATACTTTTAATAATTTCTGGAACATAATTAAATGTCTGGGAGTTGGAATTTTAAATTCCAACTTTAAAACCATTGTAAGCATTTGATCCGTCACTACTTCACTCCAAGAGAAGATTGGTTCAAATGCATAATAAAAAGCCACAAATGAATGACATCAATGTTCACGGTGAGTATGTACACCTTCCACCTGCAATGCAAATCAATTTTAAAGTGTTTTGCAGAAGAGATTCACAGTAAAACCAGATGATTTGGTTTAGAGTTTCAGTCCTCTCCCTAAGTGATGAGCAGGTTTATGCGGTCTAATCAGCAGTTTTACTCAGACTAACTGAAAACATAATGAACTCATTCTTCCAGCAAGGAGAGAGCTGAGGAGAAGGTATGTGATTACAGCTGCCTATCTGTTTGTTAGCCTGATTATGCAAACAAAAAAACACAACCACATATAATCACATTGAACTTGCTGGCGAGGCAGCCAAGAAAGAGTCCATTAAACTTCTCTTTGGATCAGTTTTCATTTAAGATATGAAAAAAAAATGGAATAGACTTTAAATTGCTTAAGTGCAGTTTGAAATTCCAACAAAATTTTATCTTATTTTTAATAACCGTAATTAAGTTTCATCATATTTTGCAGCTGCAGTTTTTTTCTCTCTTTTACAAAATCTACGCATCACTCAACCTAATGTGGCTATATAGTAAAAGGAGAAAAGCAGTTTACTTTATGTAGTTAAAGACTACAAACCCAGTAAATGAGGAGTTGATTGAGCCCAGTTAAAGATGACCAAGAAGCACCATCATAGGCAATTTACATGTACTGGTTGGTCAAAAACTGCAGGAACAGCATGGAATTTCACACTCCACTCACTTATCCATTTAGTTTTATTATTTTAAGCGTATTACTATGTCATTCTAATTGTACAACCAAAGAAAAATAAGCAGCGGCACCGTTAACGGAACAGATGTTGTTTATCCCCAGAAAGGTGCAGATTGCAGTTTTACAGCAGTCTAAATTGGATACTGGTGAACTGTGGCTTAAAACTGTAAAACGTGCAGAGTGCCGAGACACAGCTGAACAGAGAGGGATTATCAGATAAACACAACAGCTCCGCTTGTCCGCTGCTTATGGACCACTGAAATACTGTGGCTGAGGGCAGACAAGATCTGGGCTGAATTGATGCTATCTGCACAAAACCCAGCGACTGTGCAGAATTAATAAAAGCCTTTTTTATGACGAACATAATTCATTGACCACCTGTGTGCTGAAATAAATAGTGTCACCTAAATGTATAATCAATAAACATGATCGTTGATATTTAGGTCATATAGTCCACTGCAGCACGCTGACATTGACATATGCTTGTGACCTCTGATGAATGAAGGCACAGACTGGAAAATCAGGCCAGGACTGAAGTTTCCGCCTCATTTCTGATAAGGTGTCATTAGGATGCAGACAATGCTGAAAGGTAGTGAGGCATCCCACACCATTATTTTGGAGGATGTTTACTTCCAAACAGATGCTAGGAGCAGCTGTTGGAACAACATTACCTTTGTGAATAGAGGTGAGCTCATAGGAGGCTCTTTTGTATAAAGTCAAACCGGAGCTTGATGAGCTTTTAACACAGTTGCCATGGCATACCTTCACCACGCTGCATATGTATTATGCTGTTCCAGTTCTATAGCGCTGAGAAAGAAAGCTTATTTCTTTAAAAAATGGGTAACTCACTACAAGCATGCTTTCATAACTTCCATAGTCGTCGAGTCTGCACAAAATGTGTTTCAGTTGCTCCACAAGGTTATATAAACAAGCTACATAAAATATTTTTTTTCTCTATTTTGTACAAAAAATGTCAACAGTTGTTTGCTATGGCTACACAACTGATAAACTAGAGATAAAATAAGGGATGGGTTTCTTAGCTGTGCTGGATTTTTTTTTAGAAATGGATCAATAAAAAGAATGCTTCAGGTCATCCTGAGGCCTAATGGAGCTGGAGTTATCTACGTGTTTCTGAGCACAATTCAGAAAACAGTACAATCTGCAAACAAGTAAAAATTTAGGGTGAAACATCAGTTTCAAATAATCCATTAAATAATATAACCTTTTCTTGTTCTCTGCTTCACTAACTTGAACTGAAATACTAATAACTGCTCAGATCTGGACTAACTGTCTGTATACTAAGAAGTATTTTTCAGTTCAATGTTATGAAACGGTGCAGGGAATGACTCCCCATGTGTTTCCTAAAACGATTGACTAAACAACAGCAATGACGTAAGCAGTTCACTTAAATAAATGGTTCTTAATTAACATGCACGTATATACGGTTGACCAGGATTCTTTTTCAGGAAACGGCGTCGTTTTCCAGGGACATTTGAACCCCAAATGCCATCCATCCAATTTTGTCATGTCTGGGTAAAAAGAGGATACAGCCCTGGTAAGGAGGTGATGAGGAACTCTAAACCTTTGGAGCAGAGCATTGTGCAGGGAGCTAAAACTCTGATTGGAACAATACAACATACAAGTAAAACAGCGCTCCAGCTTATATTTCCTGTAAATTTCAATTTTACCTGAAAAAAAGATTTAAGCTCAACAAAACAAGGTGTGTGACTGCTGTGTGTGCAGCTTAAAATATTAGAGATTTAATAGTAAGCATTTCCTTAAAGGATTTGTTCTGTTTTAGAAAGTAGCAGACATAAAACAAAGAAACAATAGAGTGATGTTTTGCAACTGTAAAATACCAGGTTGTGATGCCAACTGAAGATCCCTCTTCTCTTTTCCATGCCTCAAATGTGCATGAAAGGAAGGCTGCAGCTAGTGAAGTGCATTTAGAGCTTGTTACAGTTACACCTTGCCTGGCATTTAGACTGACTTGACATAAGATACAAAGTGAACTCACTGTGAAATAATAAGTTAGTGGCCTTGATGTTACTTTTCCTTTCCCGTCTCATACTCTTTCTTTATAAGATGTTGGGATCTAAGCAATTAAAGTCTGAGTGCTTTTAGAAAAGTTTCAGACTGTACCCACTGTGTTACAATCAGACAGATCCTTTATTGGTGTGATTTCACCTACAACACACCTACCACTGGAGGCAACGCAATTAACAGGTTAAAGAGAGTAGCATAGTTTTAGAGAATTTCTGGTTCATTTCATGACATACCATAATAGCATGTGGCAGGTATCCATTGGTCTGAGTCTGCAGCCCCACAGTGTTGAGCTCAGCTGCAACGTAGCGCTCTGGACTAGGCTTGTCCAGGGTAGGGCGACGGATTTTACTCAGTTTGGTGGCAACATAAAACGGCAAAACGCTCTAAAAACAGAGAAATTGATTTAAAAAAAAAAAAAAACATCAATGCAAATAGCCTCATTATCTTTGCTTAATTTCCTGTTACCCCTCCCCAAACTTTAGTTATTAATCAACAGCACTTGATAACAGTGTTGGAACCCTTAGATTAGATTAGTCCATTAATTACCTGAATGATGATCCCTTTGCTCTTGTATTCAGCTTGCAGTCCTCGGGAGAAGAAGTCCACAAATGCCTGTTTGAAGCAAAGGCATGTGATTAATATTCCCTTTAGCCAAGTTCTCACCATTCTATTAATGAAAAAAATAAAAATAAAAAAAGGTCTATCGGCAGGATTCTTACAAAGTTTTAAATTAAAAACTCCAGACCTTTTCAAACTCAAAAGCCGATTACTCAAGCCCTTGCACTCAACTTACAATATAAATTTTAAAAAATCCAAGAAAAAGAAACACGAGGGAGGGGAGAATGGACAAAATAGAAAGGACAAATAAAATGGAAGAAAGGGAGGTAAAAAAATGGAGCGAAGGAAGGAAAAAGCAGTGAAGAAAGGAAGGAACGATGAGAAAGGCCAAGAAAGATAAAAGGGAAGGAAGAAAGAAATAAAAGAAAGGAAAGAACAAAAAAGGAAAGTAAGATAAAAAAGGAAGGAGGAAAAGGAAGACATTAAGGATACAAGGAAGGAAGAAGTAAAGGAGGGCATAAGGAAGGACAAGGACAGCAGGGAGAGAAAAAAGAAAGCAGGACATCTTCATATAGCAACTTTTCAACATTCTTGTAGCAGTGTTTCAAGTTTCCACTGCAGTGACTGTTTAGTTGCACATTCAAAGTGTGGATAATGGGATTCAGTAGAAAACAAAAAAAAAAAGATGCCAATGAACTTAAGTGTAACAGCGAGGGACAGACCATTTTCTAGCTACCAAAGAGAACATAACACTAATAGACATTAATGCTGCTCTATTCCTACACATATCGATTAGGTTTTGCCTGAGGCAATGTTTGTCAATAAAACAATAATTTGTAAAATGAGAACAAGACAGCATTCTTCTCCTCGAAGGCTACAGTGCATGTAAACAAAGTGTTTATGAAGCTGAGATGTGCCTACAGGTATTCCTACAAGTAACATTTGATGCGAAGGTCATACACCATGTACCGCAATTACCTTGGAGGCAGAATAGATGGTGAGGAGAGGAACAGGGTACATCCCACTGGCAGATGAGATGTTTAGGATGGCTCCCTTTTTCCTAGAAACCACATACAATGGCAAAAAAAAAAAAAAGTTCTTTTACACCAGAAAGAAGAGGAAAAAGGCTGGTAGGTGGGGGGCAGCAGACACTTCAGCCTGAAATCAATCCCAGCAAGATAAAAGAATATGGTAGCACATGTACTCGCATGCTGAGCCAAAACTCCACTCGTAGTACATCAAAGTAGAGCTGGTGGATAATGATAAGATCAAAGATACAGCAACATCAATACTTAAATGTTTACAATCTGATGACATTTTTGCTTCAGCTCTTGGTACCTTCATCCTGATTTTTTTCCCTTTCTGAAAATAAACTTTATTGTAAGGAAAATATTCAGCAAGACATAAATCCTTAGCACAATGATAACAGAAGAATACCACACATAAATCTATATGAAAGCATATGCATACATATAGATAAAGTCAGATGTTGCAAAACATATTAGGAAATTCTAAAGTTTTTGGTGATAAATAATATAGGAAATTTTGATATAAAAAAATACATATTTATTTTCTATAGATTTTCAAATAATTTATTCTAAAATACTTCTGTATTGTGGCAACTGCGTCTGCCAGCTTGTAACAGAAAAAGCAACACTGTCTCCCCCTTTTGGCTGATTGAGAGCTTACCCCAGTGCCACTGGCATTCAGCTGATGCCACATTTGGCAAATGCCAAATTGTTTTGGGCAAACTG
Organism: Poecilia latipinna; assembly: GCF_001443285.1. Classification (NCBI taxonomy): domain Eukaryota; kingdom Metazoa; phylum Chordata; class Actinopteri; order Cyprinodontiformes; family Poeciliidae; genus Poecilia; species Poecilia latipinna. The sequence goes on along the minus strand of NW_015113077.1, from coordinate 16,762 downwards.
TGTCAGATTAGTTAATTTTTAGTTGGATTTTAAATATGGATGTCATGTATTCCAGGACAAAGATTTTCCAAAACAACTTGGTCGTTAGAAGGGTGTGACATTTGGCATAACACCAACAACGTCTCAGACAAAAACCCATCTTATATTAACAGTAAAACAGTGTGGTCTGATTATCTGGAATAGATCTGGTTTTTCAACTCCTGAGACAGCTTGCAATTATTAATGGTCCACGACTTTGGCTTTCTACCAAAAAATGTTCTGAAGGAGAATCCTGCAGAATGACCCCAAAACAAACCTTTTATGGTCAAGAACCATCTGTTGTGCAGACTTAAAAGCACTGCGATAAAAGATGCACCAAAATTCTTCAACAGGAATATTTAAAAACTCATTGCCAACTATTACACATGCTAAAAAGAAACATGCAAGAAAAAAACCACAAAGAAATTTCTAGTGGAGGAACCACTTTTTCACCGAGCTGTAGATTTTGCAGACAAATTTCTCAAAAACCCTTAAACTGTCAGTGGAAGAATTTTGCGGGGGTCTGATTTAAGTTTGGGCACAGCTCCAGAAGTGGTCAAAAAAGAATCCAATCACATTTTCCTTCTACATTTCATTATGTGCCTTCATCATACATCCACATACTCATTTACTGAATAAACATGAATAAACAGCTCTTTAATCCATCCAATATGTATTCTAAAACAGATCTGGTTATTGACCTACACATATTACCTCTCAAGGTAAAAGACATTTCTTGAATAATAAATATTTTTTTATTTAGCCAAAAGCTTGTTAATCCAGAGTTTCATAATATTCAATATTTTGTTGAAGCATTTCTGGCAGCAATCAAGTCTCCATAGAAACAGCTTTGCAAACTTGGTACACATATTTTAAGGTATTTCTCCAATTTGTCTCTGCAAATCTTATGCTTAGCAAGGTCGGATAAGGAATATTTGTAAACAAACTTTTCCATAAATGTTCAATTGGATTTCAGTCCAGGATCTGGCCGGGCCACTCAAGGACATTCACAAACTGTTCCTAGAGCCACTCCTTTCTCCTGGTGATTGCTTTGAGTCATTGTGTTGGAAGACGTAGAGTTCCAGAGCGCTCTGTGGGGGGCGGTCTCAAAGGATCTCTCCATATTTTTTCCCACCGTCATTGTATCCTTGTGCACCCACTTTCTTTACTTAAGCACATCTTTACAACATAATGCTGTAAACGCTTAATAACAGTGTTTTATTTTGTTTTTCAGTGTTCAGACCAGGAAACATTTCTTGTTTTATCAGGCCAAATATTTTTTTTTTTTTTTTTCTCTGGGTCTGAAAATCTATAAGGCGCTTTTTTGGCAAAATTCAACTTTGCTGCAAGTTATCTACATGATCTCCTTAACATCCACTCATATTTGACAGCACTTCAGTCAATCAGCCAGTTTTTCCTTGATGTTCTGCAATCAAACTTAAAATTAAGTAGTGATTGAGAATTTGCCATGTCAGCTAAAAATGTCTCTTTCTCTGAATGAGATGCTAAAGACGACAGAAGTCTTGTTTTATTTTATTACTGTCCATTTGATTTGCCGTTGTTAATGTTGGTGTAATCGTTAAGCAATTTGGTCAAATTACGTTTCTAATATGCTATTTAAATAAATTTGACATCAATTTACCATAATAGGTCAAACAGGTGGAGTGAGTAGTGAATGGCTGAAGTTCTGGATCATTCCATCTTCAGAGAAAAACAGTGCACGTCTCCCTTGGAGACCATTGAGTTCTTGGTCACCTCTCAGATCCGTATTCCCCAATTATTCAGTTTTGTTAACTGGTCAGATCTAAATATGGTCCAGCTGGTTTTAAACGTATTCCCTTTCTGAACTGTGTTTTTCAAGGGAGTTCAATGCTGTCAAAGTAGTTCTGTCTCACCATATTTGTGCCTTGACACAATCCAGTCTCTGAGGTCTACAGGTCATACCTTTGATATACCGATGCCGTCAACAGGGTGACCTTCTACAGACAAGTGTGTTTTATTTCAAATCATGTTAAAGTCAACTAACTTTATCGTAGGTCTTTCCAGTTTTTCATAATAGGCTACTTAATCAAGATTTCTTTCAATAAAATCTGTTTTAGAATAAATTTGTATTGTGTGGAAAAAGTAAATAAGTGTTAATATTTTTTTCCAACATCGATGGCATTTCTGTATGGGAAAAAAAACAACAAAAAAAAAAAAACAAAACAACTCACCTTTCTACCATTTGAGGTAAAACAAGACGAGTCATCTGGGGAGGGGAGAGGAAAGCAATTAAAAGGAGATGCCAGAGAGACGCTGAAGAGAAATTACAGATAAAGAATGCTTATTGTTTGTGTGTGGATGTGTGCCTGCAAACATACACCTGTGTGGGAGGTGTGTGAAGAAGTGGTCAGAGAGGTAACACAAAGAGAGGGAGGAAATGTTAATGATAGCACAGGGAGCCATTTGGAGAAATATTGAATGACCTAAATTAAGTGTTAAAAGAGTGGGTGGACTTTAGCTGCTTCTCTGGGAGCTGCTATATGCGGATAACAGGGACGGAAGTGACTTACTGTGTTTTATGTCACTGTTTCCCATGTTTTTGTGTGTGCGTGAAAGAGTGTTCTCATCTGTGAGTGACTAACTGACAAAACACACACAACAGAAAAATTCCCGGCAATCTGAATCCACTTAAGACAAACGTAATTACTCAGAGGTGGTTCAGATGCCACAGGGGAAAACTAATGATATGAGCATAATTCAAACTTTATAAAGTTTTATTGGATGCAGACTGGGACTGAGCTAGACATTTAACTTAATATCTGCTACAGGTTTCCAAACAAGCTTGCATACGACAACATTTATCAAACTCTAGATTTATTCCACCTAATTTTTTACAACCCGAGTTCTTTTTTTTTTTTTTAAGAAACATGCTGGACTGTCAGTTCAAAAGCAGAACTACCAATCCATCAACAGAGTCAAGGCTGTAATTACAGCTAAAAGTGCATTATCTAAATATCAAATGGTAGGCAGAGAAACTTATGCAAGCATACATGGTTGGTTTCTTTTCAGGCTGGTATTTGAAAATGTTTTCCTTCTTTTTAGTTACTGTGATTAAAAACTTATTCACACTTACCTGGCACACTGACGTTATGTTAATGTTGATCATTGTGTCGATGAACTGAAATAAGAACAAGACCAGTTAATTATCTTGAGGAATTATTTTCTGAGTTAAAGTTTTTATAAATTTTCATGGTCATACAACACCAGTCCATTTCTTACAAACCCAACTGATTTATTAAATTATGAGAGATGAATTTTAGGCAGTTTTTAATTCAATTTAAATTCAACATAAGTGATCTGAGCAAAGCCTGAACTTCAATTAGATAGATGTCAAATGAAAGACAGCTTACCGTGTCCAGGTTGGGAACGTTGAGGAAGAACTCAGGGTAGGAGTAGGATGTGCCCACATTGTTTACTACAAAATAAAAGTAGATTTTATTTTTATTTTTTTTAAGTGACAGAGCCTGAAAATACACTGAAAACCCCTGACTTTAAACCAGAAAAAGACTCAATTTTATAAATAAAAATGTGGAAAAAAGTGCAATTCATTTTCTTGTCTTTTGGGGGCAGCAAAGGGTTGTTAAACCAGATGCACATAAAGCTATAATTTAATATTTTATGTTAATGCATTTAACAGATTGAGAAACAACTCAGAACATTATTCAAGAACAAAAAAATGCATTTTAAAAAAGTATAGTGCACAGTAAAATGCTGCAAAATATATTTCAAATTTATTCTCACAAATTGTATGCAATATAAATTTTTGCAAATAACTGCTTTAACTGCAGTAAATACTAGCTAATTCCATTATTTAAGTACCATCTAATCAGGCTCTCTGTGCCAGTTAGATATTTAATGATTCATTTGATTTGAGTTAAGTAAAAGGTCATTAAGAAACAGCAGCTGTAGACAGATGCCAGTTAAAAGAATGTGATGTCTGGAATAAGATGGAAATAATTATTTTTTTTCCAATCTTTATATGAGGACTATTTTTATTATAGACCCTCAGAAGACAGATACCAAGACCATTTCTAAATTATTTATTAATCACAAGTAAATTCAGCATCAAGACCTTTATCAACATTATTGCATTTAATTGTTTTGTAATGTGCAGTACAAGCACCCAATACATAGTTGGGGCTCCTTTTGGATGAATTATAGCATTAGAGGGTCTAATGTCATAACTTGACGTAACTTAACTTGAATGTCATAAATATTCTAAAATATTCTAAAAAAAATAATTTTAGTTTCAAAAATTAACAGAAACAAATGTTTGAAATACATCACTATTCAATGAGTTTCACATTTTGAACTGAATTTCTGAAACAAAATGATCTTTTCAAAAACAATTGAACTTAATTGAGATGCACAATCCCACATATGCAATACTTGCATTAACACAGATTAAATAAATAAAGAGCATGAAATAAATAAAGAGCATTTTAGAAAGGAATTTTCTTCTTATATTCAAATAAAATCCTAAACCCGAGGTGAACGGTGCACCAGACTTACCCAGCACGCCAATCTCCAGTCCCGCAAGGCCCTCTTCAATCTTTGCATAAATATCTATAGCACTGAAGTCTGCTGCAATCGTTTTGGTCTCCACGCCACATTTGCTTGCTGGGGACACAATCATGCATTTGAGCTTAGTAAATAGGGATATTAGAGACAGCAAAAGGGTTAATTTAAATATTTATCCAATATGTTCATCACTGACAGAATCCCTTTTATCCAATTGCATGGATTCACACTTGGCTCCAGCAGGAGGCTTTACTCCTCCAAAATAAAACCCCTGCTGCATCTCTACAGTACTGAAAGGATCACGTGCAAAACACTCAATTCAGTGCTATATCATTTAGTCACTTGTCAATTAGGCCCTTTGGGTGATAAAACACTTCAGGCTGAGGATGAATGAGGATATGCAGCAAGGATCTTGATGGCTAAGCCCTTGTCCAGCAGCTCTTTGCCTTAATGGATCACCTGTATTAGTCTTTTTCTTGGGAAGACAAGCAATATTGATTTCCCTTGACACAGAAATGTAAGACTTGTTTGAATAATTGCTTAAAAACACTAATACTCTGTCATCCTTAATATTTTACTATGATGTGCCATGTTAGAAGGAGAAACAAACCAAAAAAAAAAAAAAAAAAAAAAATCAAAGATGATGTCAAAAAATAAGAGTGCACATATCTTACCAATTGCCTTGGATACATCATCAAGTTTCTCCTGAGAGCGACTAATCAGAATGATGGCAAAGCCTCTGCGGGCGAGCTGTTTAGAAGCAAAGGAAAAAAATAATCAAGTCTACGAGAAAACAAACAAATCATGCTGCTGTAATCACACAAAATAAGAGACAATAAAACAAGAGCAAAAAAAAAAAGTTGCATCATTAATTGGAGTTTTCATTCACATGTAAAAACATGTAAACAGAATCAGAGAAAGATTTCATTTTAAGACAGATTGTATGAAGAACCACATAACTAAAACCATACACTACATATATAAACAAGCTTGGAAAACTAGCATTAGAAGATACAAAACTTCCTTAATGCAACCTCTGAATGAGAAACATTATCCATGCCATCCTACCTCCTCCGCATATGCTTTCCCAATCCCATCTGTGGCTCCTGTTACAACTGGAAGTTGGACAAAAAAGGACAAACAAGTAGAATTAGCATTCTTCCCATTAAATTGGAATACTTACAATGAAAAGGGGAGGCAATGGTATGGCTGTTTAGATCGTTCACACGCTCAACTGTGAGTAGTTAAAGTAGTTTGTAGAACCAAATAATCGTATTTATCTGCTACTGTAACATTTTGCGACTGTCAAACTTGTCTGACTTGTCGGGGGCGACTGTCAGACAAATGTTGGATCTTGTGTGCAGAAGTTGTTCTGATGCAGTTATAAGAATAACAATAAGTTAGGTCAGTGGTGTCAGACACTGCTCACTGCTCTTTGTATACTGTGCTCTGTATATTTATACAAAGTAACTATAGTATTTGCAAGAAAACTGTGCAAACAGCAGCAGAGATGCCAACCTATTGGGACCAAAACCTACAATAAAACTGTTTTTGTGCATTTCAGATGCAGCAGCCTATCACCAGAGGAGTTCTCCAGTTCTGCAACGGCTTCACGTGTGAGGCAGGAGACATATTCAAAGAGTGACGTTATTTTAGTCAGAGAATTCTACGTGACAAGTCGAGTTAATAGTAAAGGAATACTTTACAGATTTTTCTGATGTAGTTACAGCTGCAAGTCTTGTGGGAAATGTTTCAACTATCTTTGTAATTACAGACTGAAAACATTCACCCTTTCAGCTTTGCAAAATAGCTTAACGTTAGATATGGAGAGAATCTGTGAATATCAGCTTTATCACAAAATCTTAACTGGATTTTAGTGTGGCTTTCAACTGGACTGTTCCAAGACAAAAATGCTTTGATCTAAACTTAAACCATCGTAAACATTTTGGCTCCGACTCCGGAAGGTGATCCTTCAACTAGGGCAACAATTGTTGGCTAATATATTTTAAGTGCTATGAAACTTCCTAATGTAATATCCAGTCAGTTGAACAGAGTTTTACGGCAGCCAACGTTCACAGCGGACACCAACGGCATTACGCAAAGAGCTAAAGACACAGGGTGATGGAAGCACAGAAGAGAAAAAATATGAAAGTAGGCATATATAACTGATATCTTCCATGATTAGCTTATGTTTAGTTCCTTCCAACAAGGGGAATAGTATATGCTCAATGTGATGCTCAGTGTTAGTTTTCCACCACACACTTTCCACTTTCAGGTGAAGAATTACCCAGGTGTTTGGGAGACATCCATGATTGTGTTCTGGATGTCCATGATGTAGTTCTTCTTACTAGTGCTCTCTAACAAACCTGTGAGGCCTTCAAGTAACATGTGCATTTAGATGGAGATTACATAACCCACGAGTAAACTACTCACTGGACTTTCTTTATAAAAAGAGTATAAAAAGATAAAAGAGTAAAAGTGGACTGAAAGCAAATGCAGGCCACACTTTTCAGATTTGATTTGCAAAAATCTATGAAAACCATTGATTATTTTCCTTAAACTTCAAAGTGCTTTGTGATTATCCTTCTATCCATCCTACACATTTCAATGAATTTAAGTCTGTGGTTCAAATGGAAACAAAGACAGAAATAAAAGACCATTTAATCGATCTTTCAAACAATTCTCTATGATATTAAGCTCACAAATAGGTTATGTCTAGCCAGTGTACTCTATTCTGAAGTAGAAGCATTAAGAGATGTGAAAGTATTTTTAAGACACAACAATGGATCTCTGTGTAGTCTTATATCAAGAACACTTGATATTAGATAAACATTGACTGGCCAAGCCCCAGCAAGGCCAAGTGGAAAATTGTTTGAATAGAAAAAGGGCAGAAGCAAATGAAGCAAGAGCTTTCAGAAAAATCTAGCTCTCGGGTTAGCGGCTATAAAGAAGGAAAGCTTCTTTACAGACAGAAAAGGCACATGCAGAACCAACAAAGCAAACAAAAAAGAAAGCAGCATCAATACACAGACTAACAGTGCCACCTACAGAAACTTACGAGACATCTAGAAAATGCTGTGCAAACACGGCAACGATGAACAAGCTTTACAAAAACAATAAAAAATAAAACACTGAATACACCTTCAAGGTTAAAGAGACTGTCAATTCAAGCTGATGTTCTGCAGAAAGATATGTGGAGAGCTGCTAATGTGACCGATGAGGACAAAGAAAAGAGAATGCAAGTTCTCTCTGTCATAGGTAGCAGCAGAGCGAGCAGATGCCCTGGAAATGCCTGGCACAAACAGCAGCAACAGCAGCAGCAACAGACTATTTTTAGCAGTCCCCAGCTTTCAAAAAGAACGATTCAACACATCCCTTGCTAAATATAACAAAACGTGGATTGAGACAGGAAGCGCTACGATATGTCCCGGTATGACCTAAAAAAGCTCTCTTTAAGAGAAAAACTTATCTTATCCCTGGGTGAACCCACTTTTCTTCATTCATTATCATTTACATTTATGGATTTTTTTTTTAAAATGAAATCCCAGTTGTGGCTTAGAAAGAGAGAAAAGTACATTTATAAAAATACTACTTTATAAGTTAGGGGCAGTAAGGAGGACAACTTCTAATGCCTCTTCTAGAAATGACAATATACATTTAGGCTTAATGAATACTAAGCAACAAGGAAGAACAAGACTAACTATACAGAGTTAAAAATGAGCAAACAAATATGTCCCAAAGGGGATTGGTACGGTGAAAACAAGAATTTGTCAACCATCCGTCCCTGCTTGCAAGGTTGCAGAGAGATCTGGCGTCAGTCTTCAGCAGCCATCGGGCAGCAAGTGGGGCACACACCCTGAGACACCCAGGAGAAACAACTATGCAGACACACACTTTTTAAGGCAATTTGGGTTAAATTGCCTTAAAAATTTAACCCAATTTGTAAATCCCCTGTGACTTGTTCCACTGTTGGTTCCACTAGGTCATAAATAAATGCTGCCTTTTAATTTCAAAATATTGCATTTTTGTGCACCTTTTAGTACTGCACTTGCAGTACCAAAATTCAATTGCTTTAGGGAAGTCCCTTACGTGATGATGGGTAAGCTTTAGTTTTATGTTTTTGTATTTTTTTTTATGAGCTTTGACTATACAGTGTGACAGTTGCACCCAAAAGACTGATGATTTTTCATATACTCTCCATCTCTAGTCATAATGTAGTAAATGTATGGAATAAAAATATAAAGGTAAAATCAGTGATTTTTTTTCCCTCTCCACTAAGCACATTACTTCACAATGACGGTTATTTCACAATGAAGATTGCCAGACACTTGGTAATCTTTCTTGTGGAGAATAAGCCAGCAAGATTAACCAGTTAAGCTTCATCTTAAAAGGTTTACAGCAATTCTGAAATGTCAAGTTTACAAATCTAAAATGATAAAGATGTTTGGCCCTACCCCGTCATTTCTGTCGAATGAGAGCAATGATTGTCACTGGTGTGGCTTTTTTTATAAATTGTAGTCTGCTTGCAATGAAGCATAATGTGAAAGCAAACTGCACCAAACAAAAAAAAAAAAATAAATAAAATCCATTTTTGGTCTGGACCAAACAAGCAAACCAAACGATTCTCCTGGTGTGAACACACCCTTAGACGCAACCCTGTCCCAACAAACTTCGATCAAATGAATGGCTCTCAACAGACCTTTGCCAAACGTGATGACATGCTGAAGAGGTAATTAAATAATTTGTTCCAGTTGTGTTGGGGGCAGAGATCCATCTAAAACCCCTAGGACAGTAGATCTCGAGAATCAGGGCTGGTAACCCCTGGTGAATCAATATTCACCTAAGATCTCACTATGAGTCAAGATCCTCAATTACCTCTTTGAACTACAACTAGCTGTAAATCCAGGACTGTGAGCACCAAAAGCAACCGACGGCTTTCTGAAATGGTTCTAAGAATCAGTTAAAAGGCTCCAGCAGTGCATATATGCTGTGTAAGACCATGTTTGATGGAAAGCCATCATTGTCTGTGGATACTTCCACCAGAGAATGCAATTTGAATGATCAGACAAATGACACATTTTCTTTGAATCTCCATTTAAAAGGCTAGAAATAAAAGAGCCATGAAAGCAATAAGAACATGTTAAGCAGCATTCTTCAGTCCTTTGAAATAAAATGCTGTAATTTCAGTAAATCCATTTTGAGTAACCATTATTTTATAGATTTTCCAGAGCTACAATATTACTCAAATGTCTGAGCACTCTGACTCATAAGGAAGATATGTCCTAATTTGAAATGTACACTATTATGAAACACATTTGTGAGTGTGCCACATTGTATTTTAGATTTAACTGAAGGGCTAAGATGTTCGTTAGAAAATAGTTAAAAGCAGCAAACATGTAAAGGTCTAGACACATTTAATATAGGAGATGATTGTTTTAAGTTTTTGGATGACTTAGGAAAGCTAGCTGATCAGAGTAATTCAGCTGACCCATTTTCTCTTCCACTTCAATTTTTTATTACTTAGTATTTCTCAACCACACAAAATCCCTCAAAAAACATTGACATTTGTAGTTGGAATGTGACAGACAGGGGAAACCTCAGGAGGGATTCAACATTTCTTTTTAAATGCGTAATTTATTTTCAGAATAATCAATTGCCTAAGCCAAATTTTCTAAATTGTTTTCACTGCCTCATCTAACGCATGGTAGATAAAACTCTTTGTAATGTTTTCAGCCCAAAAGTCTGAAATCATATTAGATTCAATACTGTTTGCACATTAGTTTGATACATCAAATTTGCTTTCATAAAATGGTGCCCATGCTACTTACAAAATCTAATATTCCTTCCATAACAATGAAGCTTATTCAAAGCACACATTATTCTTATTTTACACTATTTATTCTATTTCTCCCTCTATTCATCTTTTTTATTGAGCCCATCTCTCTTTTGTGTGATACTCTTGAGTGCAGATGATGCTGCGATGCCAGGCATCCTCTAGGGCTGCAGGAGAGCCAAACAGAAAGGAGCGGCCGAGAAAAAGAGAAAAGAAAATGACAAACACGAACATGGGGGATCCTGGGGGCAACTAAAAATAGCACAGGGAGAGAGGAGGGTGGGGGTACGGGAGAGTCTGTAGGCAAAATGATGAGGGAAACATAGACTGGTTTATTTTTAGGCATTTTAAGAATGAACAGTTTTTCAGGCAGAACAGGAATAAAAAGTAAGATTTTACAGCTGAGTGCATGTTCCCTTCACTCAAATAAATAAGGATCTATTTTCAGAGCTGCTGTTGTCTTCTGTAAAACTAGGTCAGACCGGATAAGTGTCCTAAATGATACTGCTACTATGTGCATATGAACCCCTGTTATCAACACAACCACTCATTTCTCAGGTCTCCACCAACATCAGTCATTTTAGGTCTTGTATATGCAGAAGTAATCATCACTGAAAATAATCTGAGACCAACAAATGTTTAACTAAGTCAATCACATGTCAGAATAATAGAACATGGCTGCTTACTGCCTCACTAATTTAATAGTAAAAATAGCTGAAACTGATTTTCCAATATACAAATATGTTGACAAGATGTTTGCTTCATAGGTAAGCTCAGGGAGAAAAAATTTAAAAAAAACATCCGCCTTTATATTCCACGCTAATTTACATTTAAAATTGTCTCATATATTAAATAATACTACAGCAGGATGTACCGCTTATTCAATGTGACAAAAAAGTAAATAAATTACAAAAAATAAAACAATCTAATTTCACAAAGCAACTCATTAAGTATTGCAGGTAATAACCAGCAGAGGGAGACATAGAGTTCCACTCAACAGAGACAAAATCCAGAAATTTAAACTTGCAAAGAAAACACAGCATAAAAATGTTAGCTGGATTAATAAATGCTTATAAATGTATAATTGATCCAAAACATTGGATAAAATGTTTTCATTATTATTATAAGTTTTCTTCACAAACAAAAACCTTAGCGTGTATGTTTTTGTTATAACAATAATTTTCATCCATATGCATGACTTGGCATGTTCAACCCTAGGGTCAGGCTATGCAGGGCTCAAACTACAAAGAAAAAAAGCAAGCAACGTCTCAAGCTACACACACATCAGACAGCAAGGTCAATGTGAAGACTATCACACTATTAATAAAACATAGACAAAGTAACTGAGCTGCAAAAGGGTAGGGTGGCTTCTCTGGGTCAGGGACCAGGTCCTGTCCCAAGCAGTGGATGGATAGATGGTCATTAAAATATCTAACTCACTCTGTGCTAATACAGCCTGTAAGCAGTTGTGTTAAATAGATTCCAAAGATAAGCAAAATAAAATGAGTAAAATTTATAATGTGCTTTACAATATTGAAGCATTACTTTATTTTTTTTTTCTGGCATGTATACCACTAATAACTCTGAGATCTTTGCTAAGCAAGTGGATTTCATTAGCATGCAACTACAAGGGCTCAATCATATTTTCATAGATGCTCCCTTCTTTTGCTCAACATCTCTTACACACACAGTTTTTTGAACTGTGGGAACCACTGAACCAGAATCTTGAGGATTCTGCGTCTCATGTGTGCCTCATTTATGAATGACTCTGGAATTGTGATATAATCAGGCTGTCCTCCCAATCAAGTCCACTTCACTGAGACAAAGTTTGTGAATGAAAGTAGCAGTGGAGGCCAACAGGCTCCTTTTGCCTCACTGCATATTCTAAATCATTTTGCATGAGTGATCCAAAAATAAACTCCCTTCTCCCTCTGATGAAGTTCCATTTATAGCCACACACACACAAAAAAAAGATCAAAAGCAACTTCAGTTCCCAACTTCACTTCCAAACATTTTCCTCTCTCTGGCAGACTGATGTCACTGTGCATGTTAAAAGGGATTCTGAACATTTTCAACTAAAACAATCTGCCCAATTTCTCTACAATCTAAATCACCAAGATCAATAGCTCAAAACAGATTACTTTTAACTATTAGAGTTCCCATACGGTATGCCCATTTCTAACACACACACAGTCTTACAGTATCTGTGTTGAAATGTGGACTTTGAACTCTAGGGTTACGCGTATGAAGTAACATCAGGTAGCCTGTTCAAATGTCAAGGTTTGATCAGTGAGCAACATGGGAAAATGGACAGTATTCAATCTGATTTGATAATCCACTCGAACCATAATCCAGTCACAAGATTTACTAAAGTTTACAACCAAACTGTCTGAACATTCCATCGTGTTCAACATTCCAGAAGGCAGTCACCCGCATTTTCTGCTAGGGCAAACAAGATAGGTCAAGAGATGTGTGTGCGCTGCTGCAAAATGGGAAGACAAATATAGATTCAGCAGATGTGAATTATTAAAATATGTTAGAAAAACGGCTGCATGGCAGTGTCACAAACTACTATGTTAATTTTATCAAATAAAACTTCGGTATACACATATTTTGTAGCTACGATTAGTTATGCAGACCAACAGCATTTTAAGAGTATGGACAATAAGTTTGTGATAAATGTATAAAGTTTATCAGATTTGGCTTTTTCTTACCTTCCTTTTTGCAAACTTGATTCAGCACATTATCATTCATTGCAATTCTATACATTTCTCAAACAGACTGGATACATTGTAGCTGGGAACAAAGAAAACAACTGCAACTAGTGACAGTTGAATAGTACACATTGTCCTGATACTGGCACAGCTATTTTCTGATTTGCAAGGCCTTTCTAAGTGTTATATACAAAGCACAATCTAGTGAGATGGTGTCTTCACTCTAAAGACTGTCTGTTCCTTAAGTCAGTACCGAAATGGGAAAAAGGGCATGTAGGTATGCAGACATTTGCAACAAGATTTTAAGTCTTCAGGAACGGGTGTTGCAGATCAAAATGAAAATAATATACCACATATATTTATTGGTCAGAGATGGGATAAAATGTTTCCCCAGATTTGGATAAAAATAAAAATGTGTTGATGGTTATGGCTGTGGGCAGGAAGGATCTTCATAGCAGTCTGTATTACAGTGTTTCTGAAAAAGCCTAAGAGAAACTCTGCAATTTCACCATACTATCAAATGGTAATTGAATTAAATTACATGCCGTTTTAGGTTTTAGAAGACAAACTGTCTTACTTAGTTTTCAATAAATAGGGTCAGTTATTGGACATGGCGATCACCAGTCTGAGCTTCTCTGTCCAACTGATAGGTGCATCTTTATGATGACATATTTCTACTCTCGCTGTAATCCGATTAACAAGAGAAGTATAATAAAATATAGACCTGACAGACAGATGTAGATATATCTTATATCAAAACAATACATGTTGGGTTGCTAGTACAACAATATGCAAGATTTGCTGTTATCATTTAACGTCTCTTAAACGTTAAATGATAACAGCATTTCACTTCACCAAAACCTTATCAAAAAGACTCATTGTCACTTTTTTCTGCATGATTAAGACCAGTTTTAACTGCGATATTACTTGACATTAGTGTTTCCAGCCTTCTGGACTCTCACCTGCCCACTTTCCCAGTTTGTTGGGGGAGATCAGTCTTCCGTTGCCCAGCACCCACACCCTGAAGCCGGACAGTAGCCGGTACACGGAGCACACGGACAGCCAGGCCGCGGTTAGAGCACCCAGCCAGAACAGCGGCGCTTCCACGGCCTTACACATGGCTTCTCCGCTGAAAGACATTCCCGCACCGGTCCTTCCTCTGTCTCTGCTCTGTGGTGACACTGACACCTGGACTTCTAACCTCTTTACTAATTAAACAGGCGCTGCTCAAAGTGCAAAGGGAATCCCAGCTTAGACGCCCGAGTCAGACGCTTCCTCATGTGTGTTTCGCTGCTGGTGATTGGGTCCTTCTTCTTCTTCTTCTTCTTTTGTACGTTTCTTAGCAACAGTGAAAAACCGAAGCATTATCACCACCTACCGTTGAGCAACATGTCAAGAATTCAAACTGTTCAATGATCGATAACTGGACCATTCTCTTTTTCTCTGGAAATGAACGATTTTTTTGTGATACAGATATTTTTCTTGAGTTGTTTTTTTTAATTATTATTATTATTTTATATTCTATCTTATACTCTGGAATAAAATAGATATCTGGCTATATCTTTTCACTTTTGAACAACGGGATTTTAATTTAAGCTTATTTTATTTATTTATAGATATAAAGACCCTATTTATAATTTACTTAACTCTACAGCTCTGTATCTGTATGCCTTTTTTTTTTGTTTTGCTTTTTGTTTGATTGTTGTTGTTTTTTCCCCACTATATTTACACTAGTAAATCTTTAAAATACAAGGTGTCATTTCAGGAGAAACCCTTTTTGAATATATACGTGCAAAAAAGCCAATATGCTAAAAAATACTAGTCAGTACAGTTCATAACCAATTAACTAAAAACCATAAACCAATGAACTAACACACACTCTTGCACTCAATACATTGCAAACTCTTCTTTCTATGTGGTGTTTGTACTTGCCATCTAATTTCTTTTTTATATCTCAAGATATTTTAAAAATGTATTATAATTCTGAAGTACTCCATTGTATTTAATAATATATATTTAGTTATTATTTTTATTTTTTTGTCATTTTTTATTATACCACTGATTTGCAACAGCTGATTTTCAACTACATCTTTAAATTCACAGATTTTACAGAATTTTAAGTTTATTTAAATATTTATTTATTTGATATATTTGGTACTTGACTTAACTGTACAATCAAATCTACAAGTTATGTGGTAGTGGATATGAAGATAAGGTGTGTATGCTTTATATTTAAAAGTAATATTAGACATTTGCTTGTTTGTCTACCTCTTTGCTTATAGACATATGAAATTGAATATGCAATACTGAATTTCACCAACATGACATAAATCATGTTGGTATGAACATGATTTATATCTTGCATGATTTTTGTACTAGATTTATCATGTTAAGGAAACCAGTTAAAAAAAATTAAAAACTGAACAATTGAGCTGTATATATAATAAAATGAAATAGCCTATGTTTACTCTGATTGTATTTTAATAATTTCTTGATTGTGTTGGAATTATATTTTTCATCTCAAATGCCGATCAATGATTTCACTTCACTTGTATTATTTGACCGATATTTTATACAACACTGTTTAATTTTTACCTTTCTTTGGGTTTTTGTGCTTTCATGCATCTATGGGTTATGTTGTTAGATTTGTTGATTAACATATTAGAGAACCTTGATCCCTTGTTCAAAAATAATAAACCTTAAGTCAGCAATGGCACTAAAAAATGCACAAGGTCACAATGTGAATAGGTTTAAAACTTTATGAATGTCAATACAACTCCTTCATTTTTTAATAAAACACATAATTATGTCCAAGTTAGTGTACAGATGCAAACACATACACACATACGCACACACACACACACACACACACACACACACACACACACACACACACACACACACACACACATACGCATAACATAGTTCAATCAAGTGAAGCAGACATCAGTGGTCTATAACGTTAGTGTGAGCGTTACATAAGCGCATTGCTACTAAAAATAGAAATGCACCAATTGTAAACATGGGTCTAAACTGTCGGCTGTGGACTTTCAAAGGAACCTGAATGAAATTTAAATCAGAGCATTGTCTCGGTCGCAGATGGACCGGCAGCTGATCCTTACTGTGAATGCCCCAAGGCAAGTCCTGTGAGTCTGCTGCTCATGCCTCAGTGAGTGAGCGTGTTGTAGGTAAGTGAGGAGTGTTGATTTCAACTGTTGCATTGATTGGTTCATGAAAAAAGTGCCAAGCTTGTTAATATATTTGTACTTAAAATGTCTGTAAAACAGTGCTGCAGGCCGATGATCACACATTCTTACTTTTCTGGGCTTTCCTTTTGTTTTATGCTTATTAAACTCTACTTTATTGTTTAGTTACTTTGCAGGCTTACAATGACAATAATAAACTCTTGTTTTTGTATACTCTTTATTGCATAAATTCAACTAAACTTAGAACAAAATTAATAAAATAAACATAATTTACACTGGCTTTCATTTACATATTCACAATGTGGATATTATATCTCCTAATTTAGTGTAAACTGCTCATGTTATCTGGATCTCCTTCTGTTTTTTTATTGTTAATCAGAATTTACGTGAACAGTGATTACATGTTAGCAGTGTTTAATCTATATTAC
>NW_015113076.1:311151-347704 GCF_001443285.1 Poecilia latipinna | reverse complement strand
AAAAAACCCGCGCATGTGCCGAGAGAAAAACAAACACTGAACTTTATTTAATGCGTAACATTGTCCAAACAGATTATTGGTCTAGATAAACTGGATGAAGAAAATCTGAATCTCAATTAGTTTAAGGAAAGCACACAATTACAATGTTTACTTTTCTTAGGTGAGCCATGCCCTTCTCCAAAACTATTTCATTTGTACAACTAAGAAAGCAGCATAACCATTTTCTACTTGACCAATCCATGTCCTGAAGGTAAGAAAGACAAGAGTTTAGAATACCAGTTTAAGATGTGAAACACAAAAACCCACAGCAATCAGTTTAAGTTAAGTTGATGATAATGGCATACAGATAATAAAATTACCAAAAATATACTTCATCTGAAGATTTTAATAGCATGCAGACAGATAAAAACAATGTTTGTAGCAGCAAAACAAGATTAAAACATTTTAAATAAGACATTTGACTCTAATAATAATAAAAGTAATATAAAGCATCTGCAGCCAGTTGTGTCCGTCTCTTTGTTACTCCGTTTCATTTAGAAAGCAAGCTCACAGGACCGGGAGGAAAAGTGGAGAAAGCTGTGAAGTTTCCACTGCCTGTGATGTTTTGGGGATCAATCTCATCTGGTTAGAGCTCGGTTTGGCTTTATGGAGATGCCGATTTTCATTTTAAGCAGAAGTTACAGAAAAACTAAAGGTCATAGCCTGGGCTGTAGAGCAGAGTCACAGGCTGATAAAGTAATTCAAGCAAACGAAACCTCAAACCAAATTTGATTTGCAAATTAGCCTGTGGCTAGAAAACTTATTTCTAAACAACGGTCGCTATGTTGTTTTTTAACATGTAACATTGTTTAATGTGCTGTCCTTACCGAAATTAATTTGAATTGAAATGGAAATATTGAATGGACACACGCAAAGGGCACGCTTTTCATCAGGCCAACATTTTTTTGTTTTTTGCTTTGGTTTTATATAATATTCTATTTCTCCTTAGAAACCAAATTTGTGATTTTCATCATCGGTAAGCCGTTATTATCTAAACAAACAGATTAAGTTAAATAGAAAAACCTACAAGGCGAATTAAATATTTCCCCTCATTTCTTAGATACAGATTTAATCTCAGGTTCAGTACCTTCTCCACCTTGAGCTCTCCTTGGTTCCGTCCATGTTTCCAGCTCAGCTCTCTGGACCCGGTGGGCTCAGTCCAGGTGTAATACACAGCTTTTCCAGCGTCTAGATTCTCCCACTCCAACTCCTTCAGAGAGCTGAGAATTCACAAACAGTGGAACAGCGACGACAGTTTAGGATGTAAAAAGATTTACAAATAAGAATAAGAGAGTTTTGAAGAACAACACAACAGAGTACATGCAACAATGAACACAGGAAGGAAAAAGACATCACAAAAGGGCAGAATATGCCATCTTAAATACCCAAAGGCTCAATAAGAATTTCCTTAAAAGTTTTACTAACAGTCATTTCAAGAAGAAAGTACACCCTCTAGCAGTTCTGTGGTAAAACTACTTCAATCTTATTTTAATTAAAAATTTTAATAAAGACGAAGACAAAATGTACGGAAGCGCATTGCTATCACGCAGGAAAAAAAAATTTCGAGCGCTATCACGTTATAACGTGATACGTATCACGTTATAACGTGATACGTATCACGTTATAACGTGATACGTATCACGTTTTAACGAGATACGTATCACGTTATAACGAGATACGTATCACGTTTTAACGAGATACGTATCACGTTTTAACGAGATACTATCACGTTTTAACGAGATACGTATCACGTTTTAACGAGATACTATCACGTTTTAACAAGATACGTATCACTGTTATAACGTGATAGCGCTCAAATTTTTTTTTTCCTGCGTGATAGCAATGCGCTTCCGTAAAAATGTAAACAATTCTAAAAGCAAATATAAATCATGGAATTAATATATAAATGCAAAATATTTTAAACCCCAGAACTTAAAGAAGGTGAACATCAATGATTGCAATATTATCCGTTTGATTAAACATGGATATTTAGCTAAATGTTCTCAAAGCAAGAAAGAAAAGGGGAAGTTCACTATCTAGAAATGGAGAAGAGAAGCAAAGGGAGGCTAGTTAATGAGAGAGAAGAACTGGGAGCAGAGGATAGAGTAATTCCCGACGCAGAATCCCATCTAGCCAGCAGAACATCTGGGAAGTCTTTGCTACCAGATAAACACAACATTAAACAGCTTTAGGTGTGTAACCTGCTCCATTTCACAAAATGTTTAAAATTAGAAACAAACTGATCATAGAACAGGTGAAACTTTGCTAATTTATAGCTAGACTTTTAATATTTATGTTCTCCACAGGAGACTCAATGATTGCTGTCAAGGATGTGAAATCACGTTGGGTGTGAAAGCAGGTTACACAGTCAGAAGTGAAACAGGTTCCTACTCTTTTCTAACTTCCCTCTTCATCCACACTCAGAACTGAGGTCAATGAACGTCTTTGACAGGAGTCAGAGCCTTTTGCTGCGCTTCAAGCTAATTTCTAACCTGATCACTTGAACTTGCTTATATTGTATCATTCATTTAACAACAAAACCCATTCATTTCTCTTTTGATACGAATCGTTAATTTCACATAACTAACTCCCATTAACTTCCTTAACAAGGGCAATCTTCAGTGGAAGGTCGATCAGGGGAGCCATGATGAGTGTAAAACATTTCTTTTATTTTACTTTTTTTCCATCTCATGTCATTTTAATTTTTTAGAAAAATAATGTTTGCGTTTCCACTAGTCATGGCCAATATTCATAATAATTAACAGAAATAAACACTAGGAATAAAATCACTTTGTGTGTAATTAATCTTCATGACGCAAGCTTCACATTTTGAATTAATTTACAGGATTAAATGAAATGTTCAATGATGTTTTGATTCACTGAAATGAACCTGTATGTGTGACTAATAGAATTTTTATTAGAGAATTGAAGGGTGGCTAAACTCTTAAATATGTAAGCTTTCCACTAAAAACATATAAAACAAATATATTTTCATCCTATTCTTATATATTGTGATGCATCTGTATTTATTATGTTTTTACTTATTTAAAAAGAGTAATAATCCATTTTTTTTAAAAAGATCTGCTTACACATAATGTATCTGAACCACATAGCAATTATTTCTTACTTTCTTTAATAGGACTTCAAAATAAATCATATTAATCTTCTTCAAGTGCCTTTTTGTTAAAAGGAAATCTTATCGGAGATAAAAGTTTTTTTTATACAAACTTTATCTACTTGAATTTTTTCTTTTAATGGAAAAAGTAAATGAGTCTATCTCTAACGTAGTGAGTTACCCTTGTGTCGGATCAGTGCTCTTCCATATTCATGTTCTGTCTTTAAATATTCTCAGGTGTGATCAACAATGTTTTTTTTTTTTGTTTGTTTTTTGTTTTTCAAATGGTAAAAATGAGCCTATTTATTCTCTCGGCCTGCTTCTAGAAAGGTAACTATCATGTCTCTCCTTGTATGTTTTCATGATGCACCTTCTTTTTTGTTTTTACTCCTGAGTCCTTAGCCTGAGTTCAGAGTGTGTCAGAAGAGTTTTTACGTTTCATATTTTTCTACCTGTCCTCCTCCCCTGAGAAGGAAAGGTCAAGCAGCTCGTCAGCCACCCACGGGGCCTCTTTCCGGGTGCTGCATCGGTCACACGACAAAAAAAATGCACAAATCACCATCAACAGAAATAAACACTGACATTTATTATTAATCCAACGGTTTAACGGAGATGCACCAATCAACTGGTCAGAGTTTGGGACATGTTTTTGTTTGGCAGGTCAAAGAAAAATCTTTATTTTTTTCACCCAGTAAAGCATCAAAACTAAAAACTCCAACCACTTTCAGTTAACTAGAAGTATGAACTTTGATGCGAGTGTTTAAAATGAAAGAAAAATGAATCACAGAATTTTTTCATGACTAAGGGGGATAGTTGTGGAATTACATAAATCTCTGTTGTATTTAAAGCACGATAAATGTGCTTTTATTTTACATTTATTGTGCTTGAGAAAAACCATAAATTCAATTGGTGCATCTCTATTGCTTAATAATGCTACAAATAACCAAAATGTTTTCTTCAATCAAAACGCAGCAAATTAACAGCTGCAATGTGAAAAAAAATCATACATATAAAAAGAATATCAGGCTGAGGCAACAAACTTTGACCTAAAAGGAAAGCAACAAAATTTATTAGTAAAAAGAACCAACATCCCCTTTGTGGCACTCAACCCCCTAATGTAAGTACATATTACTACATGGATTCATACAATAATAAGTATTATGTTATAAATAATTTGTGAAATTTAAAAGATGCAAATACAGATTTTTTACAACCATGCACTCTTTCCTTTTATATCCCAATGAAATCAACACTGGGCATGCTGCAAAAACAGCTTAAGTTTATTAAAATGAACTGCAGTTCTTTATTTTTCCAGAGAGGGCAACAGAGCTCTAATGTTTCCAGCCTTCACTTTAGATTTCCCACAGTTATTTTCAACCAAGCCATCAGCACAGGAGGTTGTAACAAAGTGTGAAAGCATCAACAAATCAAGCAGCAATTTGATTTACAGTCATTCATGATGTTTTGGGTGTACTAATCTGCAGCTACTCATCATGAAGGCGGTACGTCCACCCAGGCGTTTTGCACAGCTGAGCGGTTGCCACAGGAAACTAAAGGCTTTCTCAAACATGCATTAAAGAATTAAGGAAATACTCCAGATGTGCTTTTGATGAGGGAATAACATTATAACACAATGTAAAGCTCAAAATGTCGATTTTACATAATAATGCCCCCTTAAAGATCAAAGCTTTTTTGTTTGTTTCTAAAACTGCAGCTGACTCATGACTAGAAATCGATACATGAAGTGCCCACACAGACAAAAAGAGATGGCCTACAGGCAGAGTTCAGTCAGGAAACTCTTCTATCAAACAGCAATAATTTGGAGGAAAAAAGTTGCAACTTTTGTTAGAAAGTCTAAAAGGTAAGGATAATTTTATAAACAAAAATGTGTTGAAGTATTAATGTTACAGTCATAGGTTTTGTAATCTTGTAGTGACAGCCCTAGTTCTATCATTGCCTAAATACCAAGCAGCAGACGATAAAACTGTAAGGCTTAAAATGTTTTTCACTGTGTGCGTTTCTCCTGCTGTCCTACCTCTGTCTGAACTGAAGACATTCGTTTGTATGGTTGATGAGGAGGAACGGGGCCGCCCCATCATGGTACTCAGAGAATCGAATGGTGGCCGAGTGATCGGACAGGTTTACATCGACGATGATGCCGCCCACCTTAAATAACACAAAGTTAGAAAAGAAACAAAGTCGTGGCCTTTTAATCCTCTGATTGAATGATTGTGTTTACTTACAGAGTTGTCCAGATGCAGCAACAAGCAGTTCTCTCGTTTGGTGAAGTTAATCGTCTGGGGAGGCGCTAAACATCCTTCTAATTTGATCTTCAGACGCTTGGTGTCGTTCTCGGGCCAGAAAGGAATACCTGACTAAATATGGGTAAAAAAAACAAACAACAACAACAAGGCAGTTTAATATTCATAGACAAAAAGCAATGCCTGAACACATTAGCTAGTATTACTAAACTGTTTTAACAGGTCATATTAAAATAAAAACTAATAAACCACTTTAACTTATCATATAAAATAAAAATAATAATTTGGCAAAAGAAAAAAAATTAAGACAGAAGTACTAAACTAATTTCTAAAAGAAAAATGAAAGTTTCTAAAATGCATCAGTAACCATAAAACTTCTATAAAGAATTTTCAAATTTTTTGTATCCTATGGGAAACGCACAAACACACACAAAAAAAAATAAATATGATTTAATGTAACATGACCTTAAATAAAAGCTATTAAAAGACCAGGTATTAGTGAAAAAGAAATGAAAAAGTAAGTAACTGGTTTGACCTGTTCTGGCTCTGCTTGAGTCCAGTTTTCCAGGCCCTCCTCGCAGACGAAGACCCTGTGCTTGGTACTGTTGACCAGCATGTAAAACGGTACAAAGGTCACGATGCGGGTCAGACTGAAACTGCTTGCATCAATCTTCACTCCAACCTGGCAGCAGAGAGACATCAAGCAAAATACAAGACACGACGATGATGATGTGCAATTATTTACAAAACAAAACAAAACTTACAGAAAAATGTCGATAAATTACATAACATCTTAAAGTTGTTCAAAGAATAAATTTGAAAACCCAACCTTCAAGTTCTCAAAAATTGTAAATATAACAAAAACCAATAAAATAAAAATGTTAAAAAGGATTTTTATACAAAAATGTAATGCTGGGTTTACATCCTGCACAATCCTGGGGAAAGAAGGCTGACTTGGCAAGTGGTGACTTGAGATGTAAGGAAATTTACCATTAATATTATCAAGCTTTGTTAAAAAATATAAAAATTTCAGTAAAGCATTGTTAAAGTGAAGTCAGCAGCATAAATGTTAATATCAGTAATATTAGCAGCTTTAATAATATTCTCAATATTACACTAAATTTACAATAAATTCTGATAATTCTCCTTTGCTAAATAATATGGACTAAACACATAATGCTCCTATCACTCAGATTCTTTATGCTTATGAGTGCATAAATATGTTTTTAAGCTCAGAGAATGGCATATTGTCGTTAAATTACCACTTTATTAACGTTAGCGGGACATTTCTCATCTGATAAAATCTTTATGTTTGAAATTCAACAAATAAAACAAAGACTTACCAGATAGTCTTTGTATCTGCCTTTACATTTCACATCGCCATGGCTACCAACTGTGTCGAGAGAGAAATCGTCTGACAGCTCACTGTCTGAGATCATGAGGCGAACCTGAGAGAGGGGGGGGGGGGAATCTCATTTAGTAAAGCAGGAAAGCAGCAACTCTTCTGACAGGTGTGAGGATTTGTAGCTAAATAAAAACCGATGGGTTAAACTTGCTTTGGCATGAAGGTGGGGCTTATGTGATGTCACACCTATGTGTGTAGCAATGTTCCTTGACGATGCATTAAAAGTAACATTACAGGTCACAACAGTATTGGAAAACACAATACTGAATAATGTAGTCTTTTTTTTATTCCTACCTTATTGTTTCTCAGAAAATTGCGAGGCTTGAAGGAGAAGAGAAGCGGCATGTCGTAGTCTAAAGGGTGTTTACGGTGAATATCATCAGCCTTGTACTGCAGCAACCTCCCTGTTTTATTCACCATCCAGTATGGAGAGTGGATGGCAACAACAGTCTGACCAGGGTCGTACTGAACATGCACCGCAATATCCAATTCAGGCTTCTTCCTTTCAAACCCATCTCCTACGTCTTCCTCATTGACGCGTAGAGACTGGAACACAATGAAGGTGATTTCCTCCTGCTCACTCTGGAGTCTGCAAGACAACAAGTTATTTTGACTTAAACAGTGACCTCAGGTTTGAAGGTACAAATACATAAAAGATGCAGGTTAGACCTGTATTCAGAGGACCAGTCCTGAGCCAAATAATCCAGAAGCCGGAGATCAAGACTTGACTGGTTGATGACCGCAGTGTGAAGCTGAGCGGAGTGGCCTGGACCCAGCGTAACTTCAGGGTCACTGTCCTTGCTCCCCTGTTGGTAAAAATTAATTTAATTAAAGACAGGCACCAAAGAGTCCGATAAGTTTTAAATTTCTTTAAATCGGGACCCGATCTGTTGTTTTTTGAGATCTTTTGGCCTAGTTCATGTTGTAGGATTGGTTCTCTTTAATTGATTTTCTGATTTTTTTTTTTTGTTTGTTTTTGTTTCACTTTATTAAATGATTCACATTAAACTTGATTCTGCAAGTCTGACAAAAATATCAGGTCTATCTAGTAAAGTTAAGCTTAGCTGTGTAAAAATGCTGGTACATCCAACCTTTAATTTGTAGGCAACGGGGTAAGGCAGCAGATTGCGGAGCAGGACAGAGGGCCAGAGGTGAAGCACAAAGGCAATGTCACAGTTTTCTCCGATATCTCCCGTCTCCTTGCACGTCACTGTGTCTTTCACTGGCACCATGTTGATCGTCATCATGACGCCAGAATCATCTCCACGACAACGGCACGTCCGCTGCAGGCGAGTATCTGGATTATGGTATAAGAAGTCCTCGTAGCTGAAGCCCTCTGACACGTCAAACTGTTTTCCGTCTTCCTCGGTGGTTTCCTCTGTTATCGGCTGCAGGCTCAGCTCAGACCTGAGGAGGGCAAGAGAGATTAGAAAGAAGAGATGATTGTGAATGTGAAGGGTGGTTGTGGTTTGGAACTCACCTGTATGAATCCAGTGGTACACAGAACTCCTCAGTCGGAGAAGCTATTCCCAGACATGTCGATCCCTCAAAAATGTTGAATGGTATCGTGAAATGATTGATAATCTGCAAAGAATATGGAAAATAAAAAATAAAAAAATCACAGACGCACAATAAATTATGGTCTCTTGTGCATTTTTATGTGATTTTCTAAGATTACATGAATTATCTGATGAAAACAGCTAATTTTCTCTTCTTTCAAGGTACCTGAAACGGAGAGCGGATCTTGATGTATTTGCTGCCCTCCACAGAGGAAATCTGACAGATGAGGAACCGAGTGACTCCTGAGTTGTTGTGCCTGACACTGTACATACCCCGCCCCACTTTGATCAGAGGGATCACACTGGTGGAAGTGTGGCCCTCTGGAGCTAAAAACATATAATAAAAAAAAAAAAGAGTTATTTTTTTAGATGCTAAAAGTCAGGATAGAGACAATAATACATACTGATTTTTTTCTAATTAGATAAATTGACTCAATAAGAAGGAAGATACAGGTATGAAATATTGTATTTTAAATTGTTTTTGTCTAATGTGTCGCCTACAGTGTTAAACCTCCTAAATAAGACATTGGAGCCACTAATTTAATCAGATTTATGTGATCGAACAAAACAAGGTAGAGCTTAGCTGTCAAGTGGAAGACAAATTATACATGGTGCCAAGATTTTTCTAAACACATTTATGAAAAGTGTGCAATATTCAGATATTAGACAAGTAGAGTTGGTGAAGAAATACTGGAAAAAGTGATGCTACAACTTATTGACACAATTATTTCCAGTTCTGTGTGGCTCCATCAAAGATTCCTAATAGAAGTTTGTCTGTGACTTGACAAAAGGTGATATTCACTTTGTTGCAAGGTGTGAAGAAACATAACAATAAGAAACACAAAGTCGACCTGGGTTTAAAAAAATACAACTCATCCAGATCTAGAGTAGCAGGAAACTCACTAGGCTCTATGTAGTAGTCTTTTTCACTCAGCGAGGTCATAGCTGAGAACTGATCCGACTGTGTCGTGACTGAGTAGTCCATCCCAAGGCTTTCGCCATCCTGCAGGTTCACAGTGTGTCCATTGCTCTGCTTGCCGACGGGGGAAAACATCTGACTGTGCCGCACAGACACAGAAAGACCCAGCCTGTTTTTCACCACAAAGGGAGCTTCATCCTTTTGAAAACACTCTGCAGTCTGCTTGGCAGCTTCTGCAAAGGCCTAAAAAATGAATCAGATAAGGGATCACAACACAAGCGTAAGCAGGCGACAATGATGGAAGCCTTTCTCTGCTTCTCTTACTGTGCCCAGGTTGTTCAGCATGGTGAGTCCACACTTGGAGAGCGTGATGTTAAGCTGGTCTTTACTGCTGATGGTAGTTACTGTCCTATAGTCTGGAATGTTGTAATCCACTTCATCTGACAAAGTAGGGCTATTCACTGGCTTCTTCTTCATCTGGTAGCAAAACATTTAACTGTAACTGTACGGCACAGTATGTGTGTATATGTGGATTTACTTTGACTGGATTGTTCCCGCTACCTTCAGGTTTAGAGTCCAAGATTTGAAGCGTTCGTTTGTCTCATCCTCCAAGGGCTCCAACAGCGGCTCCCAGACGCCGAGCATCTCATTGTAATAGTGAACCTAAAAACACAACAAAAACTTTCAGAAAGTTTTAGATGAGTATTTATCGCAGAGAAATAGTTTTATTTCCCTTATTTTACCTCCAGGGTGAGCTTGCTGTGGAGGTTAATGAGTGTGGACCAGTTTTTCACATCTCCGTGAAAGGAGGACTTGGCGAGAAGCATTGGGATGGTGAGGTGTCCCACTCCAGCTTCCAGAGTCACACAGATTGAACCTATGGTCAACTGCAAACACAAAGATGGTAATACAGCATTCAGCTCCAACTTTGCATATTTATTTTGTGTTTAAAGCAACAACAACAACAAAAATCATCCAAAAATAGCCAAATGTTTTAACAGATCAAGATCTCAGGAGAGAGATTAATAAAATAGTCTTATAAAAATCAAATAAGCTTAGTAATGCAAGTCATAAATACCTTTAAGGACTCTCCCTGTGGAATGAGTGGCGTTAGAGACTTTGTGTCTTCATCCCCCTCCTCTTCCAAGAACCAAAGCTTGAGCTCCTTCCAGTGTCGTTTCTCCCACAGGTTCACGGGAACGGGACTCTCCTGCTCCTCAGGAGTCTCAGCCTGCGGCGTCAGCGCTGACTGGATGGTGATCACAGTGTTGATGATGACAGGAGATACCTGGGAAGACAATTATTACACAATAAGAAGAATAAAAACTGATTCAATATTTCTGTTTACTGGAGAGAATAAAGGCATTAAAATAACTTCAAGGGGTTTTATTATTTCATGTAAAAAAAAAAAAAAAAAAAAAAGTGTTTAGCTTTATAATACTAGGAAAGTGGATGTGAAACAAGACATATTCTCACCAAGTACAGAGATATTTCAAAAGACTGTACTTTTGAAATGAGGAAAATGTTTGAAGAAAGTAGAAACTTTTATGATTTTGATTTGAGGGGAAAAAAAAAAAAAAACAGTTTGTGACACTGCAAATGAAATACGCACCTTTAGAGAGAGAGCATTAATCTCAACTTCCATAGCCTGAGGACCTGCTGCAGGCTGAGAACTCCGATAGTGAACCTGACACGGCTGGAGGACGGTGGTCAGATTGTTCTTCCTAATCTCTCTTAAGAAGGGGCATGCCACAACCTGAACACACATAAATACTAAAGTTATTTATTTGTAATCTGAATATGAATGGATTCATAGGAAATGTATAAACCTTTAGATCTTTGATGGAGGCGGTCATTGTTGACTCTGCTCCACTTATCATCAACACTTCACAATATGTGGTCATCACCAGGGCGGGGGCGTCGGCGCGCGTCAGGTCGGCAACAAACACGATCTCTGGGTTGCGCACGACAACGGTCATCTCCATCTTTGACACCGGACCTGCAGCTGTACCGGAGAGCAACAAAGAGCAGCAATACAACACTGGCTAAATCAAGGGTGGAGAATTACTTTAAATATCTTCAAAACAAACTGAGGAACTTATAGAAGTATCATATAAAGGATTCCAACACATACATATAAAAATTTTATATTTTTCTAGTCTCAATTCTCTCTACTTCTCAAGTGCTTTACAGGCACTGGATGGAAAAATAAAAATCTTTACTCTGAATTTATGCCAAATGTTTCTACAGCAGGCAAAGAAAAAGAGAGGAGCACAATATGGAGAGAAAGACATAAAGAAGAAACGAATGACAAGAAAGGAAAGGGGCAGGTCAGAGAAGTAAGTCAGTCAGAAAGAATGAGCAGTTCAGCTAAAGAGATGATGACCCGACCTCGTCTCAAGGTTCCAGCAAGTAAGATTTAAGACTTTAGTCTTAAATTTTAGCTTAAATGAAATTTTATACTGAAAAACTATGGGGGGATGATTTGGGTAACGCAATAAACAAAAACTTTTGCCAGACAGAAAAGTCCCGCAAGAAAAAACAAACAAACAAAAGAAAAAACAAAAAAAAACCCGATAAGATTAAATAGTCCAGCTAGGACAAAATTTAAGACCTGTGATTTAAGCCCAACTTATATTTTTTTTAATTTAAGACATTTCAAGGTCTTAATTTTGGATGCATCACTTTCTGACTTTTTATGCAAGATACATCGACACCCTGTCAAGACACAGAGATGCATAAAACTTGTGCATGAAAGCAGAAGTCCATCCAACAGGCCAGCTGTATGATTGACTGGCAGAGTTTTAATTCCCCGGTCCATAAAGTGTTATGATCTACCAAATATTGCATCCTGTAATTGCGAAGTTGCACACACTTGTATGATGATGAATATCATTGATATAATCTGCAGCTCTAGTGCGTGGTAACAGAAATCAGAATTGGCAAAAAAAAAAAAAAAAAAACCATAGTTGATGACAGACCAAACTGACAGAAATCACTAATAAATACTGGTTATACGTCAGAATAACACTGAAATTGTTTTAACAGATCAACTCACCCGAGTCTTTCGACGTGACGGAGGAATTAATGTTCTTCTTTTCTCCACCACCAGTACTGCTTTTGGCTTGTGGCCCCTGAGCAAAACCCTGCTTGGTGGCTTTGAGAAAAATATCCGCCACTGTGAGCAGGAACTCCATGCTGGCACACAGGTACACATTCTGTACCATTGTGTCTATGTTGGTACCATCAAGCCCCTGTCGGTAGTTCACCTCCACCATCATGTTCTGCTCGGCACCGGGCCGCAGTTCCATCATCCTGGAGGACGACATAAGACATGTGGTTTGGGTTTCCACAAGTTACTGTGATTAGAGGAGCTCAATGAAGAAAAAATGGCTTCAGTTTTTTTAAGTCTTTATGGTAATTACAGTTCACTAGTTTCTCCATCCTATTTATTGTTATTCTTTAGATAACGTTATAATAACATAATTACAGATTAAGACACTAACTGGCAATAAAATAGCTCAGTTTATTTTCTCAAACCTTGAGGTAACCATCTTGATTCTTGGTCTCTTGTCATCTAGGAGGCACGTAGAGAGTCGAACCGATGCCTTCATGGAGCTGTCAGAGAACATGTGGACAGAAGTGGAGATGGTACCCAGAGTAAACTCTGCCAACTTCAGCTGTTCATCATGGCAGTCTAAGTGTTGTATCTATAAAACAAATCAAAGTATGTTGTTTAAATTGGGATCTTGGTTCACATTAAGTTACAAGAGAGATAAATAGAGAATTTATTAGAGATGCACAAAGGAATCTGCACCAGATCATTTTCAGTTTGATCAACCTGAACCAGTGACTGACCCATCTGAATCTCAAAAATTCAATCTTTATCCAGTCTGTAAATCAAGGACGTCCAAACTGTAATCAGATGTAATTGTTTTCATGTGTGTATCAGTGTCTACATACCACATTCTCATTAGGGGTGAACAGAACCAGCGTCATGGAGTCGAACTTGAAGCTCAGCTTGAGCGTCGTCTTGAGCTTGCTGTGTTTCTGGGTCTCGACCACAGCAGCTATCACCACCGTGTTGCCTGCTGTAACGTAAATATCGCAACGGGTTAAAACGGTGAACAGAAAATAATATTCACCCTCTCAGATTTCAGAATCTATCAGGGGATCTTATGATGGTGACAATAACCTACCCAACCGATCGTACAAATGCTCATAATGTTAAAATTTCAAATCAAGTTTATTTATTTACACACGACACAGCATTCTTAACGACGTGTACTGCACTTGCCTGTTTTTAGGGACTTATAACTCAAGTAAGCAGATATTTTTTAAACTGTTACACTTTCAGAAACAATGGCATAATCTTACAGCTGGTAGGTCCGGTGGTTCCTGAGCCCTGGGACTCTTTGTTGGACACAGAATCAGAGGAGTGGTCCGGCGTGGGCAGAACAGCTGGAGGCTGAACAGCTTCGGACTTCTCTGACAGATTCTCGCTCAAAGTCCTCAGGACAACAATCATGTCATCCTGGCAGAGGATCAGCTGTCAGGAGCAAACATGGAACATAATCAAACAGAAAACATTTTAATAATTCATATTTTTCAACGTAAGCTTGAAACTGACGGTAACTTCTGAAATAAAGTATATTCACCCTGTGTGAATATACTGAATTATGAGTAATTAATTTCTGATCAATTATTATTTGATGCTTACACTCATAGGCTTTAGATGAGCAGTGATCTCTACATCAGGGATGCTGTGGTACCAATTGGCCGAAAGATTTCGTTGGATTTCCAGGTCCAGGCTGACCGGCTTCAGCAGCTGAGTCTCGCCTTCGAATTTCCCATTTTTATAAGTGGTTCTGAAAGCAAAAGCATCACAACAGTTCTTTAAAATGATGAATAAAAAATACCGGATGTGTGTAAACTCCATCTGTGGGCAGTCACACTTTCGGCTCAGACCTGTACATCTTGAGGTCAGTCAGTTTCACGGTCATTTTATCCACAACCGGCGGGATTGCAGCGTCGCCCTTAAACGGCTGCTTGATGAAGCGGTTATTTACGGACAAGAAGCCAAGATCGGCAACGATGACGTTTGAAGAGGAGGAAGACTGGGGGAGGAAAATCACAGGCGCGTTGAAGTGGACGTCGAGAGCGATTCGAGTGCTTCTCTCTGCCAGCCCCTTCACACCAGAGGCTGCCTTTTCTGCAGCCTGAACCGTCACCTCAGCGAGGGCTTCTTTCGCCTCCTGGAAATTATTAATGAATACCTGAAAGGAAGAATAAGTGGAGAGTAACTTTAAATCCAGTAATGATGCTCTAGTCGAACCCAAGATCAGTTCAGAGTGAAGTGATCCTTACCAGAATGGAGGAGACAAACTTGTTGAGGAAAATGACCTCAATGCAGCCGACTTCCAGTGTGACAGACGTGTCAACTTTGGACATGTCGAGGTAGGCGTCTCCTTCTGTTGCCCCTGTGTGGTTCAACATCCTGAAGGCAAAAACTTGCTTATCTGCAATAGAGACAGCCTGAAACGAAGGGAAATATAACAGAAAAGATTTACATAAAACTGTATAGAAGGAAACTGTAAGTAATCAGTGACCTACAGGGGACAAAGTAGATGTATAAGAAGAAGTGAACTGAAAAATTTGCAATTCAGTCGGCCTGACAGTACAGCTATGGAGAGAAATGAGCTGGTGACAGAATTTAGGCCCTGTGTAATCTCAGGTTAAAACAGGTGTAATCTCAAATTACGCCTGTTTACCATAATAATTTAAAATATCCTGAGAGATTTATGTTCATGCTTCTCTATAAGAGCAATACAGAAATAAAAATGCCAGAAAAGTCAACTACAGCATGTACCTTCTTGTACAAGGCATCCTTGTTGCAGTCCAGGATCACAATGCTCTTTAGGTTGGCTAGGATCTCCATGTTCTTCTTCCTCATCATGACATCAGTAACCAGACCTGAGGAGTCAAGACAATGACACACTGAGAACAATTTATTTGCAAAAGCAAAACCAGAAGATATTAAGAAAGCTAAGCTAGCTGAGTCAACAGAAAACTTGTAGTAAATTAATAAAAAGAAAACAAAAATAAAAAATCTGTACCTAAAGAGGATTTCTCGTCATCTAATACAATAAAACAAATTTAAGGAAGGCATTTGGATTTAAGGAAGGCATCTGGAGTACTACTGTGTAATGCAATTTCTCACATACCTTCAATACTTATCTCTGATATCCGAGCTTTCTGTCCCCGAATGAACACCTTCAAGCAGCGCAGATCGGCTCTCACGCGAAGATTCACCACGTCTGCAAACTTTGAGCTTCTAGAGGCTGAAAAAAGAAGATCGAGGGATTACAGAGGGAAGCCTGAACACTAAAATGAAACAAACAACACTTGGCGATACTTTCAATACAGCATATGAAAGATATTCAGCAATATTTTTTTTCAGCAATATTTTTTTCTATATTTTTTTCACATTACAATGTGTAAAAGTACATACTTCTTTTCTTGGTTACAGCTGTTTCCCCCTTCTTCTCCTCCTCTTTCCCTGCCTCAGCCTCCTCTTCCTCTGGGATGGTGGGCAGCTCCTCTGGCCCTCCTTCCTTCTTACTGGATGGAGGAAGGAGGTTACCGAGGAAGCTCATGGTGTTGAGGAGAGCCTCCGTGTGCAGATGAACGTCCAAAGACGAAAACGTCACCTGACAAGGAGACAGTTTTAGTCAAGAATTTTGATAAAATGACAAACTCTGTAATAAGGGGACAATTTATGCTCAAAAATTAGACATACACCAATCAATCAACCAGTTTTAATTTAACGATCAACAGATCAAATACTGATGAAAATCCTTTTTTTTCCCTGTTCATTAAATGGATCAAACCAAAAAGTGCCAGTTTTTAAGCAGGTTAATGAGCACCATGTTCTCATTGCTCTTTATTTTTGGCTTTGGTGCAGATCAGATGAACTATGTGATAATTGTATAAAATTATGTCACTTCAGATGATGAGATAATCTTGCAATTCTTTTCATTTCTGATGGGTGTCAAAATTAACTTTTATGGTCAATGTTTACATTTAGCTGTTTAATGAAAGTGCATCAAAACTTGAGTTCATAACTGAGCATTTTGAACATATTTACTGTATAACATTTGAAAAACAAATGTTTGTCTTCTATTTATTTCTCACCTTAATGAGTTGCTCTGTGTTGTTATGCTGAGACTTAAACTCAGGACCATTTTTATCCGCCTAGAAGGAAGACACAATTAATAACAATATTGTTTATTACTGTTTTGAACATACAATTGAAAACAGATGTTGCACACACTGTATAATAGGACACAATTTTTTTTTTAAATTACTAAATCAGACTAAACTTTTCCAGTCTCATTTGTGACTACGACAATTAAATTTATTTGGTAAATAGATTTTGAAATGTACTTGTTTTTATTCAGATGTCAACGTACAGGATCCTTAATATTTGGTAAAATTTGTTTTGTAAGCTGTATGACTTTGGTAACATGTTTTGGTTTTCCCTCCACAAACGTCCTACTCAGCAGGCTGGAAATTTGTTTGACAGAAAAGTTTAGTCCAATTTAAATTCAGACACTAAAAAGAAAAGGTTGAGTCTCTGTATACCGTGTATGTAAACATCTGGCTTCAACTGAATTTATTCTGCTTTAATGTGAGTGGAACAAAGTACTTTGATATACTCCAAGGTGAGAAGGTCAACTTCTGAGTTGTCTAAGGTGGTGATCAGCTGGACTTGCTTATCTTCAGAATCTACACAGAGGATTGAAACAAAGCATCAGATAACACTATAACTAATATCTAGTTGTTAGTTTTGACATAAAGTTGAGTGAATCATTTACTGACCCATGTATTCGGGACACTTCAGGCAGATCTCGCGCAGGAAGGTGTTTGACATCATGTCGAAGGTGCGCAGCGTCAGCTCAGTGCCCAGACCCTCAATGTCCAGTTGGAGAACGACGATCTCCTGAGCTCCAGACAGACGACAGAGCTGAACAGACAACTGAAACATGGAAGAACAAATGAGAGGACAAAGAAGACATATGTTACACAAATAACACCAACCTTTAAAAGGTGTCTTACAAAGCCAGGGCGACGTTCAAGAATAAATATTCACTATAAGCATGCAAGATTACTGGTACAGGAGAAAGTAATGGAAAAATTGTTTTGCAGATTTACTATATAAGGCGTTACCTAGCAGTTCACATTAATTTAAGAATGTTCTAATCATGCACCTGCTTTTTACCAGTGTTGAATGTCAATTATTATAAAACTTCTCTGTAGCAAAAACCTCAAATTACCTAATGGTTTTGCAAAATCGTTTTTACCTCATTGATCTCGAATCTCATAATGAAGTCAGTCATGTTCTTCTGAGGATCTTCTTTGATGAGATTCGTTCTTTTGCTTAAATCGGCGTAGCGCAGCGGCATGGGATTGTCCGGGAAGAACGCCTTGTCTCCAATCGGAGAGCTGGGGGCGTCATAGAACAAATCTTCCTGTGACCCTATCAGATTTACAAAAAAAAAAGAAAACTACATTAGTCAGTTACATTATTTTTTTTTTTTTACATAGTGTGGAAGAAGTTCACCTTTATATGCAGATGGTAATGTAAGCTGGGATTTCAGATTTTTTTTTTTTTTTTTTTTTTCATGTGAAGTGAAATCTGCTAGAGTAACTTGTTGCGTCAGAGTATAATGTTGCTAATTGTTCAGGAGTTTCCTGCTGTGTCTCACCCAGAGAGGCGATGCTGATGGTCTCACAAGACTCAAAAATGATCGAGGAACGCTGGTCGACTAAACTCAGGTGTTTTCTCGCAGCGAGCTGAGGAGTGAACGACTGCTTCGGCTGAGGAAGCAAACGCATAAAAAAATCGATAGGGCTCATCTCAATAACAGGCTAGTTATTAAAAAATGACAGCAAAGACTTTCCCAAAAGAGTTAGTGTTCCCCCCAGGTAGCTGATTTGCTCTTACCCTTGTAGATGAAGCGGTGCTGCGGGCTGCAGGTCTGCTCTCAGGCAGTGGGATGCTGTCCACCAGCTCCAGAACACTTCGGAGTTTGTTGTCAGAAATTCGAAGCGACAACAGCGGGAGTTCACCAGACATTTTATACCTAAAACACAAGAATTGTAACAAAATGACAAAACCTGCAGCCAGACTGACAGTGTGGTTGACAAAGCATATTTAGCAATACATAAAATATATTTTATTTTCCTCCAATCTTGTAATTCTGCACTGTTTCCTGCTGCCGGGTTTAAATATAATCTTATCATCTGTGAGTACACAACAAACAGCTCACCTCTTTACTGTATAGCGAAGAGAACTGCACACTTACTTTGCCATACGTGTGTCGGTCACAACCATGGCTCTGCTGACAACCACTTTCATATCCACAGGCTCCAGAATGTGGAGTGGAGACCGTTTCTGTTTGCGAGCTATTTTCCAGTCACCATCTGCAGATAATCACAGCCTCTTTATTTTTCTCCTGATTCAACACATATGCTATGTATAGTAAGCTGTTCTGGTTTTGTAGGGTAAGAGAAAAAGCTGATATTCACTGATTAAGAAGAGTGACTGTGTGTTTCCACGTCATGGCTTTACATGTTTTTCAGAACTAAAAATATTTTTAAGCAGTGGTGTAACATACACCCCTTAAGATTTTAAAGTCACTGTTTTGAACATGTCTGGTGTGTTTTATGAAAGATAAAAACATCTACATATGTCTCTTTACTCTATTAAATATTTAAAAACATTTTATTTTCAACTCTGTGACCAAAATTCGATTTTACAAATATACAATGGGTCTTGAGGGACCAGCGTTAATAAACATAGACAACACAGTGTGCATACTTTCCTATAATGCACTACAGAACTTAGGTTTGACATTTGCACACTGTAAACCCTGGAACTAGCTGGTCTTTTATCAGACAGTACAGGTGTACAGCTGCATGTCTGCAGAAACAAACACTCACATGGCATTTGGGGCTCTTTGGATGCTACAGGCAGCTGGGTTTGGACTTTATCATTATCTGTATCTTTTCCTTCCAAATAGTCAAGTTAATGTATGTAACCTCATTTAAGCCAAGATAGTGGCGGAGCACAGAAACAGATGGGGGAGATTCTGAATCCACTGGCACATTCTCTGATACCTTATGTAAAAGGACTTTCAAGTGTAGGAACTTTTAAAGGGTAAATGTAAAACGTTTTAAAATGGTAACTTATTAAAATGTTGGTATATCCTGATGTATGTGACTGGAAGATGACGAATGGTGACGAAATGAAGGATTTACTTGTTTCTGCTGTGAGTACCTGGTTTGCTGTAAAGCAGCTGCAGGCTGCTGAGCTGAACATCGAAGTGGTCGTACGCTCTGGACATGATGTCTTCAATTTTGCTGGAACCCACTGACAGCTGCGGCAGATCCTTCTTGCTCAAACTGGACATCTAAAAGCCATAGAAGAGGAAGTTCAAATCTGCTCTTTCAGTCACATTTACTCAGCTTTAGATTTATTTATTTATTTTTTTTTTTTTTGACATCTTCTGACCCTGAAATGACCAAGATCCAAAAGCATAATGTTCTGGGTTCCTTCGTAAAAGCCGGTCTGTGGAATGATGACGTAGGAGGCCATCAAGTTCACCTTCAGGTCGAGAACTTTCTGAGTTTCGATCACGTACAGTAAACCTAAACGATGAAACAATCAGTTCATTACTCACTGCTCAAAGCTTAAAGAGTTTAAAAATAATGTAAAGGTAGTTTTGATTCATACTGCTTTTTTTATTACTATGAAAAAAATGTTATGGATAACTAGAAGGAAGGAAAGATGGATTTTATTAAAAATGACAGAACAAATTTAGTATTCAGTGTCCTGTACTTGGAAATATTTACATGACTCAACACAATGAGGTTTTGTATTACTCTTATGTAAGAGGAATGGAAAAGAAAGAATGATATATTTGTTTATTTGGTTAGTTTAATGTTAAACTGAGTTAGTTTTTAACTAAACTAACATTAACTAAACTAACTAATGTTAAACTAACTCAGTTAGTCTACATCATCTTACACCCCCAAATCAAGGGGGTGTAAGATGATGTACAGTTTTATGGAAGGAAAAAAGAACAGACTTAATGAAGGAAAGGAATGTAGGATAGAAGGAAAGAAAGAAGGACAGAATGCTTGGCTGATGGATGTAAGTGTTGAATAAAATAGGGAAGGGTTGAAGGTAGAAAAGAAAAACTGAAGGACTGAGCAAGGAAGTAAAGAAAGCAGGATTGAAGGATGAATCAGAGTGATGATGTGATAACTAAATGAAGAACATAAAGACTGAAGAAATGATTGGATGAAAAAAGAAAACAATAACTTGCAACAGCCATAAGATAGCATTGTAAAGAAAATAAACAGGAATCATATCATCTGAATGCTGAGTTTGTTCAATGCTTAGACATGCTTAGTGTCTGTAGACACCACAAACACAAAATTCAGCTGAAAAAAAGGAATGAAAACATGCAACCATCAGAGAGCTGGGATCAGACTATTCCCATATATTTGTGAATATATGTGCGACTCACCAGTGGCAGTGCGGTCTCTGAACTGCTCCAGTTTCATCAGGGTGGCGTTGGTGAGCTCATCCAGCTGCAGGTCATCTGGAGGCCTGAAGAACTCTGACATGTTGTTCACCGTTATCTACATAAAAAGACCAAAAACACTTAATAAACAGACTTATTACACTACCTGACGAAGGTTTGAATACAGCTTGAACTGTTCCACATGTTCTCACAATAAAATGACTGGCTTCAATGTTGAGTATTTAGGATTTTCTGTGATACATCAGCACAAGGCAGCAGATAATCTCAAAGTGGACGGCAAAGGATCCATGGCTAATGAAAATGGCTTATAAATAAAAATATGAAGTGCAGCAAAAATCTGCATTTGGGCCTTTTTACTCTTTAAATTCCTAAATGAAATCTAGAGAACCCAATTCCTTTAGAAATGACTGCACCACTATACAATCAAATCTCTTCAATACAGTTGGTCTGTGAAAGTAACAAAGGGCCTTTTGATACAGTTTGTGAACAACCAGGATCCTGAAGAGCAAGGAACAAAGCAGACAGGTCAGAAGCAAAGCGCTATGCTCCATCTTCTTTCTCTTGAAAAAAAAAAGCCATAATGCAAAAAGTTGTGCCATGCAGAAAACCAACATAGTGCATCTTCCTGAACAGGATCATGCTGCTGTTGTTGTTCTTCAACAGAAACAAACAAGCTGGTCAATATCAAAATTATGAGGGTAACTAAATATAGGGAAGTCCCTAAAGAAGTATTAAGGAAGAAAACAAGACTGGCCTAGTCAAAGGTCTGAAATAAATCAATTTGAGAATACGTGGTAAGACTTCAAAATTTTTGTGGACATGTGCTATCTATCCATCTGCATGCAAAACCGGTAGAAACATACTCAAAAACACTTGCAACTGTAATTGCAGCAATAGGTGAACCTACAAAGTGTTTAGTCAGGAGTATCAATCGTTATGATTCCACTTCATAATTATGCATTGCTTTATGCTGGTGTGTCACATAAAATTAATTCACATTTCCGGATAAGACGTAACAGCATGGGAAAAACCATAGGTGACGGTAATGATGTTGCACGCACACGCACACACACACACACACACACACACACACACACACACACACACACACACACACACACACACACCAGCAGTCTGGAAAGCATCACTCACTGCATCATAGATGATCTCCAGTGGTTGTGACTCAACATGGAGCCTCTGGTTGGCGCTGTCATCCAGCGGGTTGGTCTCAAACAGGAAGCAAAGCAGCGGGGTTCCTGCTCCTGTGGCCGCCTTTCTTGATGAAAGGAGGGTCGGTGCCGGACGCTTAGCGGCCAGACCAGTGACCTCAAACAAACTAAGCTGGGCTGTGACTCTAATAAAAAAGGTCCAACAGAAAAACAATCTGATCAGGCTTTCAGATAAATTAAAATCACAGAAAGATAATTTGAAGTAGAACGAATACAAATGAGAACAAAATAAAAGCTTTCACTTACTTAATGGCTTGTGCTCCGGGTCTCTGTGTGAGTGTGGACTTGAGCTCCCCCACAGTCAGTTTGATGATTTCGTTTTTGTCCTTCTCGTCTTTGATGGACACAGACAGTTTTTCCATGTGGAAATTGACCTTCATGTCCTCAAACTAAAAGCAATGACATAACAGTTAAGATTTTTATCAAGGATGCACACGTTTCTGTCAGTCTCCAGCTGCTCCAGTTTTAACTGCGGTCGCTTGATTAACGTTTAACTAAAATGATTGTGCTAGTTTAGAAGAGTGTTTCTTCTCTGGTGTTTATGTTAATGGTAAAAATATTAAATTCGACAATAACCAAGTGGCATTCAGGCTGAATAAAGACTGTACAAAAACTAATATTTACTCTAAAAGGTGAATAGAAAATAAACAATCACATGTTACTGGTTGAATGTCCCATTGTAATGTTCATTTTTAGAGCTTTAAATTTAACTTGAGAGAATTTAAATGTAATTTGAGAGAATTTGAGAAACAGATGTAACATGTTTAGATGTTACATGCCGAGTCTGTCTTCATCTTAACATACACAGATGCTTATAGCATTATTTTACAACTATTTGAATTTTCTTTCAAAAGAAGTTGAATTTGACAACTGTTTTAAAAGGGCTGCTAACACACTTAGCTCTCTAAGGTAGTTTTGATATTCTTCTGAAAAAGCCCAACCATCACAAACAAGTGAGGTGATTTCAGAGGGAAGTGACTCACGTTCTTTGGCAGGTTGGGGTTTGCTGCAGTTTCACTGTATCCGATGGCAGTGTAAAGTTTGGCTTTCTCATCCACAGTAAACAACCCATCAAATGCTGACACAAAGAAAATGAGAGAGACAAAATGTAAGAAGGCAGTGGCATTAAAAAAAAAATCCTTACAGACAAAATTATATATCCGACACTTTTGCCAGGCTTCTAACTTCAACTTCTGCTCCCCTCCAGTGCCCTACTCAATGTTTGGTTTTGAGACTTACTTCCAGTCTTGACCTCCTTGGTCTGTGCCTCAGCTTCTCCTCCCCAATTCCACATCCAGCTAAACCAACCCTGAGACTCCTCCTCCTCCATCTGTTTCCCTGGACGATAAATGCGCAGTCCTGCTTTGCTCGCCTGCGGAAAAAGCATAATAAAACTCTGAAACAAAACCAAATTTATAGTCTATGTAACATTGCTCTTCAGTAGGAGCAAACAGAGCCAATTTCTGTTTGCTCCTACTGAAGCAAACAGTAGGAGCTGTTTGCTGGTCATGATGTTATGCCTGATGAGTGCATGTGAGAAAATCTACACATGTCAACAAGAGGGAGTTGCATCAAGTGTCTCACACGACCGGAAAATATTTCTCTAATTTTAGAGTCTAAGGAAGTTTTATAAAGCAGATGATCACAGCTGCAATGAATTAATGGAAATTCCAGAATAGATACAGATTGTACCTGTCAGAAAATGACAAATATAAAAAAAAAACCAGGTTCTTACCTCCACTTCAGCTTGTTGTCTCGCCAATGTGATGTTGAAAATATCTAAAGATTTCTGTGTAGCCTGGGCATAACGAAAAGCATCATAATTAAAACTCTTTTTAATCTAATTATTGCAATAAATAAGCATTAATCAAATGTTATTTTTTAAATAAATTGTGATAAACTAAGGCAACAACTCAGCAAAAAAAAAAAAAAAGAATGTATGAGCATCAACTATACATCAAAATCAAAAAATTACTCAGCTGTGCATTTTATTCTACGAAGACAAAGCTTGAACTTTTCCTCAAGCAATCCCCCATTAGAAGTTAAAAACTAATTTAAACGCAGTTCATCCCTGTCCCACCTGCAGCTTTTCGAGCAGCTCCACACTGGGCTTTTTGCTGGTGATCTTCTTCTTGTAGAGCTCTCTGTAACACTTCACTGTTTCCCGGTGGCACCGGATGTGTTGCCAGGACCACATGTGGAGATGA
This sequence comes from Poecilia latipinna, assembly GCF_001443285.1. Taxonomy (NCBI): domain Eukaryota; kingdom Metazoa; phylum Chordata; class Actinopteri; order Cyprinodontiformes; family Poeciliidae; genus Poecilia; species Poecilia latipinna. The sequence goes on along the minus strand of NW_015113076.1, from coordinate 323,355 downwards.
GGCTTCACATCCACCTCCAAGATGCCTGTGATCACATATTTCCACCTGAAATCCAGGAACATAAAAGCATTTGTGTCAGTAAAAGTAGGTGTGCAGCAGGCAGTGGTGGTAAAAAGCACTCAGATGTATTCTGACCATATGTGAGCATTTCTGTGAACGTGGACCTCGGGTCTGTACTTCCTGTATGGCAGATTTCGTGACATCATATCCACTGAGCCCAGCAGCTCCAAAATGCTAATGTACTGGAAAGACAGGAAGCCGGTGATTACAAAGCAGCAGAGAGCGCTCTCATCATCCAGTGTTGTTTACCTTAAACGTCTTTATTTGCCTTAGGATTTTCCAGTCAAATTCAACAGACCTGGCCTGAATAGAGACTAACCTGAGGCTTGTTGAGTTCAATAGCCACTTCGCTGAGGTTGACCATCAGGTCCACTTTAGGAGAAGAGAAATCCACGTCTGATCTTGGATTCATTCGCAGTTTTGCATTTGCAGATATAGGACGAAAGACTGGAAACCGGCAAAAGGAAACTATTTTTTTTTATTTTTTTTAGCACAGTTGATGTTGTATAAATAAAGGGCATGTATTTCTAACCATATGGAATATATTTCCTCTTTTTCTCTTTTACAAGAATAATCAATTTATAAAATTTATACTAGGGGTAGAAGGGAAAGTCACAAAAATAATGTTTATGATATTTGCTTATAATCTCTGGATATAGTGGTAGTGATTAAATGTTTGTTATATACACATACAGTGCTTTCCAAAAGTGCTTATTTGTCTTAAAAGTTTTTTTAAATTTTGGTACGTTATCACCACAAATTTTAGAAAAGTATATTTGGTTACAGTTCTGTGCTAGTCTATCACATAAAATCTGAGCACAGTACATTAGAGTTTGTGGTATATGTGGTACCACATATCAGATGCAGACTGAAGAAATAATCTCAAAAGATAACTTTGCTAGGTTTCATCAGATGAACTGTAAATATATTACAAAACAGGAGGCAGTGGCTCACTCACTGAAGTCATGGCTGACAGGAACAGAGGGTTTGATCTCCATGCTGTTCTGCAGACATCGCTATAAAATCGGAAAACAACATCTCTATTAATGTGATTTCTTATTTCTTTTTTTACATCCTAGTTTCACATCAGTCTTTTCCTAAAGATCAAACAAAAGGTTTTCATATCATTTGCAAAAGGCATTTCAACTGTGCAAAGTCGAGCAGGTAAAGACAATCCAGTGACTCACCAGGGCCTCATTTGGACTGTGATTGGAGAAGAGAACCGAGTTGACATTCCAGTAGGCAAACAAGTTGTTCAACTGAACCAACTGATGACAGGCAAAATACAAACAACTTAGTCATGAGGAGTGACGGACGTGTTCACTGATGATGATGCATAGAGATGACATCTAGAGCTTTGGTCCCGTGCCCAGAGCCAATATAAAATAAAAAAATGTTTCTGAGAACTAAACTGACTGGTTGGAATTATAGAGGTTAGCAAATAGTACGCAGAACAACACAAGAAGCACTTCCTAGAAATATACGTTTAAACGTGACGGAAAAAAGTTTAGTACAATTTCTTACCTTGAAGAAAAGCTTGGAGTGTTCATCTAGCAAACTGGGTTTCCAGTGATTATCAGCTGTCTGTAAAAGCATATATTATATTATATTATATTATATTATATTATATTATATTATAACAAAAGAAATAACAAATTACTTGAAGGCTGAGGTTTTTAAGCGACACTCCAAATGACAAAGGGCAGTTTGGATTAGTGATCTGAGGAGACAAACACACACATTGTTATTAACATCCCTGCAAGCCATTGTAGAGAATTAAAGTTATTTTTACTAATATTTAGCTGAAATACTCACATCATCCTCATAGCGAACATGGATGTTGGAGATCTTGACCTGTAGGTTTTTGATCACTTGTGTGACAAGCTTTTCCACAAAGGTGTCCTGCTTCTCTAGCTTTGTGTTCTCTGTGAAAACACAAACAATTTTGAGTATTTGTTCTGAATATTTTTTTTTCTGTCAGGTTTTACCTTCAACCTGGCAGGTGAAACTAAAATAATGACGTCAAAAACCTCTTCACTGGAACGGGCCAGTTACCAATCTCAAAGTTTCCCAAGGTTTTACAAAACTATTGCTTCAAATCAACTACAAATTGTATATAGGTACAAAAGGATTTATTAATTATTGTATTCTGTTTTTTTGAGTGCTTTACACAACGTCCCAACTTCATTGGAACTGGGTTTGTATATATTTGCAGTCGAGGATTTACATTCTGAGGTTTGTTACATTAGCTGTAAATTGCTATTATGATCTATAGCATCTGTAAAAACACAAGACAAATGCTGCTCAAACAACATGTAGCCTAAATTTCTAATTAAAAGTAGTAGCCTTAAGGAGATAAGCAGCTGCATGCTGCTGCTTATCTCACATCTCTCTTTAAGAGTCGAAGTTGAACTCTGACCTTGTTCTGCAGCCTTGAGTTTTGTCTCCTCTATTCGATCGAGCTCCCTCTGACGAGCCTCCTGTAGCTGCTTCTCCTCCTTTTCTGCATCATACTTTATACCTGGAATCAAATGGCACGCCACAAAAATATTATATTAAATATAAAACAGGTGTTATCTTACATGTCACCAATACTGGGATAAATTATAGGGAGGTGTATATTGGGCACAAGTAGGCAGTGTGCCTGTTGAAATACTTCTGTGTTCATTAATGATTAAAACCTGATACTAAAGCATAAACTGGTTGTGGAATTTATTAATATGAACAAATAACAAGTGACTCAGACATATTATTGTCAAGGTTTAAATATTTTTAGATGGTTTAACTATTATTGATATCTTATTACAGCAAGAAATTGACACAGCATTTAGTAGAATTGTCTGTTGTAAGGCTGCTCCTAAAAACAGAAGAAAAGAAAAATCAATCAAGTCTCTCAAATCTACCATTTGAGAGACTCGACTGTGAAAATGATGTAACTTTTTCACAGTTTGACAAACACATAAATTACATTATTGCTAGAGGAAATGATATTTAAAATAGGGATATAATTATTTATTTAAAAAATCTCTTTTTTAAAGGAGGAAAAAGAGGTTAGACACCTTGGATTAAGTTTTGGAAGTGACCTGAGCTTCAATTGTCACATACATTAAATATTGAGACGTGCACAATATTACTAATGTTGAGAGCATGCTTTGCAAAGGCAAGGCAAGACAGAACTAGTCATACATACAGTAATTTAAAGTAATTTACAAGAAATGAAGGTAAAGAAACAAAAGAATCACTTGTTGTGTCATTTAACCTGGATCACTGCATTGCTGTCTTAAGACATCTGTCGACTCTACTGCTCAATTTCAACACAAGGAGAGAAAGCATTACTCCAACAATTAAATCCTTCCACTGGCTTCCTGTATCTTGAAGTGATTTAAATATTTTATGACTTGTTTTCAAATGTCTTCATGTCTGCTGCTTACTTTTAACACTTTTAAAATTCACTTTTTACTCTTTTTTTTTATTTCTCTGCTTTATCCCCCTTCTGTGATACACATATTTGGCTCACAAAAGACTTCTCTGTTAACTGTTGCTGATTACACCTTATATTTGTAGAATTTTATTTATTTTTGCCTTTGAAAAACTACTAATGAAAAGAATGTTTTACTACCACTAATACTAATATCTTTTTTATCAAAATGTAAAGCCTTATGGTATGCCTTCACTGCGTTTTGATGCCAGTACTTAGACGGCGATCTTACTTGCTGTGGGCACGATTAGCAGATAGACTCCGTCTAGCGTGGCCTCCACTGACTGGTTGTAGATGTCCGTCCAGGGAATTTTTAACTCGAGACGTCCTTTTAAGAAAAAAAACACCAAATAAGAAAATGCTCATTTAAAAAAAAGAGGGATGCAAACAGCATCACACAGAGGTAGTAAATTTACCTATGTGACCAGCTCTCACTTTAAAAGGGAGATCAAGCTGACTCTGCAAAACAGAAATAGAAAAGTCCAATCATACTCAAAGAAATCATCAGCTTCAGAGTGTAACACTAGGCAAGTTATATTTAGCTCACCAAGGCATTTTCCTTTATTTCAAGATTTTTCAGCACAGCATCACCTACAATGACAGAAATATTTTACATACAGACACAACAAACTACTGTTTGATATTAGGCTCATATATGTAGCATTTAGTCACTGTTCACTGCTCTCATCCAATACTAACTGTGGAGCACAACCCCTCACAAAACGCATGCCTTTAAAAACAGATATCTGCATCCACTGAATAAGAATATGTAAATATTATTAACCGTCTGGCATGAAATCAGTCTCACATTTTATTATTAATAAGATTATTTACTAAATGTCAAAATAACAATATTTCTACTTTCTTGAAAATTGTCTACACTTAATTAGTATTTGGTAAAATTCCCTTTAAATATGATTTTTGGGTCAAACGTTGAGGGTATCCGTTCACAAGTTTCTCGCATCATTTAACTTTCTGGCAGATATCTTGAAATGTTGCATAGATATTTACACAAAATATCTCTAGTGATGATGCCATCTAGTTTAGGAATTACACCTACACAGCATGATACTGCCACTTCCATATGTCAAAGTTGGAAAGGTGTTCTCCGCCTTTCTACATTCATTATAACAGGGGTCCACAACTCCAGTCCTCATTGCCACTGTCCTCCAACACACCTGGATTAAGTGACCTGGCTTTACAAAACTTAATGACATACCAAGGATGTAATTCAGGTGTAATTAATGGTGTTTGTACTCAGATGTAATTGTTTGAACAGATAGACGATGCACAGTCTTTCAGCTGGAGACCCACAATTTTACAGAAGCTCTTGGATAGATTCTTTTGATTTTTACACAATGTCTCACAAGAACGAAGTGTTTAAGACATGCCCTAAAAACATCCTCAGATGTGCCTCAAAGGTTCTGATTTAACCTGCAATGACAAGCTTTCAAACTAATGACAACATCATCTGGGCTTTTCGAGGTTAAAGGCATAATAACTTTAGAGTAGGTAAATTTCCGACGTTCAAGAAAAGAATTTTAAAAATCTCTTTCATTATTTTAACATTTAGGAGGTAGAAGTACTTCTAGTTACTGAATTTGACCTCACATAAACAGGAAAGGTTTAGCCTGATTTCAGGTCAGATAGTGGAAAAGCAATTATATCTGTTTACGAAGCTTCTCTAAATGTCTTGTTTCATCTCTACACGAGGTTTGCAATAGAGGACTGTAGATGAAAATGTAGACTGCCAACTTGGAAAGTAGAAAATATTTAAAAATAATTAAAAACAACAATGTGCCGTTTAATCAACTGTAAATACATTTTCTAACCCTATTATGTCTCCGACAGGTTCTTGGTAACACTATGAAAATACTCGGAATAAACCTGAGGCAAGCCTTAACCTGGTTCCCAAAAAGGGCGGAACCATGAACTGATCCATTCACAGAAACTTTAAAGTCCAAAGGTAAATACAACCCCAGTTAAATAAAATAACAAGAGACAATGTCTGCAGTAAAAACATAAAGGTGCATTTTCTTTCATCAAAATCACCCAGCGGTTCTAATAAACTAATGAGAGACATTTAGAGAAAGGAAAGTGACACTGACAGCTGGGAGAGCCTCCCTGAACACAGGACTGGTGTGGCGAACGTTCATTAGCATGTAGCATGCTAGCATGGAAAGGTGTTCTGATGAAAGACAAACACAAGTTCGGTTACCTCCCCATATGCCAAGCTTCAGCTGCGAGCTGTCAAGGTTCACAACGTAGTCCCCTAAAAAACGGTTGAGGACGTCAACGACCACACTTTCAAAGACCATTTTGACGCTGTTTTCATCTGTGTTTAACCATGTTTACATATAGTGGACTTCTTGAAGCTGACTCAACGTCAGTTTCAGACGTCCATCAGGGAGGTGGTTACGTCACGCCGTAACTGAAGGAGAACGTTTTATGGCAGGTTGTTGTAGCATATAATTAAAGACACCCAATTTTGACGACTTAAGGCTATCGAAAGGGTTTTTAATTGTTCCTATAACCAAAAATATCTATACTATGATTTATACTACATTATTTTCACTTTCTCATGTCAGGAATACTTTTTGTTCCATTTATTGCAAAAAATATGATCTGCAGAAGCTAAAGATTCTGTCAAGCTATTATATGATGAAATATATTGCCATACACTCAAATCTTAGTTGAAGATTTGAAGGAATGTGAAAAAAGATTTACAACATTAATTAACATAATTCTCCTTATCTTTATTAATGAAATAAAACAAAGCAAACATCACTCATACATTTTCTGCAACCAAGCCATGCAAACCGAGATGTACAATCAGGTGAATGTTTTCTTCTATAACAATCTAGGAAGAAAATAAATTTCAAGAAAGCCTAATTTTTTATTGTCTTAGATACATTTTTTTCTCTTTATTCTAGTCTTGTATTTTTTTTTATAAAAGTCTTGAATTCTGGTTTGAGCAGCATCTTGATATCATCGCTTATTTTTGTATGTATGAAACATACCCATAAAAATGTCAGAAATGTCATTATAATCTGAACACAATCTAACAAACACTTAGACCTTGCTTTATAAGATTTCACTTCTGCAGACTCAGCAATGAACATTTGGTCAGCATAGATAAGTTTGCATTTTAATTTAAAAATGCGGAAACAAAAAACAGCTACATTTAACATTGATGGTGGAATAAAAGACTCTATTGATCAAGTTAAGCTTCTCATGGCCAAAGTTATACAAAGGCCAGCTGGATTTATTTTGATTTTGCAGTGACTCGCCTATTGAGCTTCTTTCTCCAACACATCTTCAACTTTCAGTGTCTGGTAGCTGTTCTGTTTTACTGAGTATTTTGTTTTGACAGATTAAAACAAAACAAAAAAACTCATGCCATATCCTGTCAGCAGTGATAATAAGTAAGTTTATACTTGAGAAGAGTAGTGATGCTCAGAAAAACCATAATGACAAATGTACTACATCAAAGGTGTTACATAATGTTGTATTACTCACTTTTACACATTTACTAAAGAAAAACATCATAACATCACCAAAATAGCATAACAAGTGCAGTGTGTTAACATTTTTGTTGTTTTCACCTAAAATACATCTGTGCCACATTGTGCTTACATCAGTTTGTTTTTAAAAAGCCTTCTATTTAATTATTGTCCAAGTAGCCTCCGTTTTAGGTTAGTGTCCCCATTCCTACATTCACTTCGATACTACCTACCTGAAATGCTAATACAACTAAGAGTGGCTAAAAATGAATAATGGTGACAAAGTGCAATCGCAGTATGATCATAGACAAAGAAAAATTTTGTTTTTACTAAACTTATAAGATTCAGATCCAATCTTACACCTGATCCTCAGAGGATAACAGATTGGATAGAGGTTTACAGATCATCCCGATCACTGTTCCCCTCCTCAGAGCTCCCGCTGCAGTCTTATCCATCACTTTTAACTGGAGCTGCAGCTTCGTCAGATCATTGTGGCTCAGCTCTGTGAAGTAGAAATCTTCATTGAACAAGGGTCGACGGCAGTTCCTGACGGTGGCGCTCTCCTGGTGCTGCAGCTTCCCCGGCATCAGGCACAAACTCACAGCACAGTTCAGAGTTTGTCGTTGACTTCCATCCAGCAAGCCCTCCACAGACACCACACGCACTCTGACAGTGAAAAAGATTGAGGAAGCACCATTGGAGGATGTGGTGTGCTCAGTGGAGAGGCGAACTCGACCTGGGCCCTGCAAAGGAAGGGTGTGTTCATGCTGCAGTCTCTCCTGGCAGTGGAGCAGGTCCAGTGGATGGAGAACAGGTGGGGACAGGGTGGGTGGATTTTTATCACTGGTTAGCTGTCTGCAGGAAGATGGTGGTAAACTTAAACCTAGTTTCTTTGGTTTCTTGCTTTTCTCCATGCTATCAATCAGCGAAGGGCAGGATACAGTTTCTTTAAGACGCCGGCTTCTGGATGGGACACGTCTGAGTGATTTGGCACTGGAAGGCGTTTCAGCTTCCATGCTAGCTGCTTCTGAGAAGCTTTTGGATGCAAAGAGTGGGAAAAACCCTGAAAAGGTTTTTTTCAATGGGGCTGTCTCCTTTAATTGACTGGGTTTTGTGGCAGGGTCACGTCTTTCGAACACATATACAGGCCGTTTTGAATGGAACAAAGACTCTTTCCTTCTAGTGTTGGGACTCTCGTAGATCCCAGCCAGGCCGTAACACTCTGCAGAGAACGGCAAAGGTTTCCTTGGAGCCTTCGGAGGCACTAAAGGGTCTTCACCCTTTTCCTTCGTATCCTTCATTTTAGCTTGGAAAGACGGCCTGCTCTTTCGTGTCTGCTGATGGCTGTCCTGCTGAAGTTGGGTCATCTCAGTTTCTAGCATCGGCTGTCTCTTGAAAAGCCGTGGAGGGAGGCAGAACTCGGGGATGTTGTCTGGAGTAATGATGTTTGTGTGAAGTTTCTGCGAGAGGCCAGTCTTTGTGGAGAAAAAAGCATCCCCGTCGTTTTGTCCAATGTAACGATTCAGTTCCAGAGGAATGCTCTCCATGCTCTCCCTGATCTTCCCAAGGACCCACATAACTGACTGCTGGCTCCTCACTCAAATGACTACCTTTAAAACAAATAAAAAGCATGTTATTTAGGCAACGTTACAGAAATCTTTGTTCATACGTTTTCCAAAAGATCCAACAAATATTATTCTCCCACCTGTGATGTCGAGATGTGCCCTTCACTGAGATCTGAATGATCTGACGCACGGGGTAGGTTTTAAAGGTTAGTATGAGTTAGTGAGTCACTGGTCTCCCTGCCCCCGCATGGATCAGAAAATGCTGTGCAGGCATACACCCCCAAATATGCTTCACAGCGTCTGTCTGTGTGTGAATCTGGGTGGGTGTCACATCAGATCAGATGCATTGAAGGGCAGTTTGTTGTGATGTCAGCTCTCTGAATTACATTTCCTTTCAGATCACTGGTTCAGTGTGCTTTGGAGGATGAAAATGAGTCACAAAGTGCAAAAATGCAACATAGTTATTAGATTTCTGTCATATATGAATTGAATGTTATGATAGAATGCTTTTGCTCCAAAAAGTGGATTGAAAACAGGCTCCATGTGTTTAGTAGAAAACATTAAAGAATTCAAAACAAAAGTGGAGTTTGAAGTAATCATTAAATCTGTTGAAATGTTCCTAATTATCTCGTCTTACAAACTTTCCAATTCTCCTGTCCAAAATGGTTTGACTTGAGTCAAGACTAAAGTCAGATTTGACTTTAGTTTTGACTGTGACTGGACCATTTCAACACATGAATGTCCTTCAATCTTAAACCGTTAATTTCATACCTCTGGCGATGACGGTCCATCTGAAAATATGGAATGAGCTTATGGGGTAGGAGTTGATAAGTTTCTTACTTCTCCCTACTTTTTCCTACTTCTTCCTACTTTTCAAGCATGTTAAGATATAGAGGTACAAAAATATGTGTCTTTTGTGTACCTTTGGGTATGTTGCCTGGATTCCTAAACATCCAGGCAATATACATCCAGTCTCATTTTTTTGTGTCTTATAGCAACTGGGTCTTTTTGTATTTTTTCCTGTTCAGTTTCTTTATGCAGTACAGTTTATATACAGACACATATAGCAAATTAATCCAGTAACATACAAAGGGGTGGATGTGTGATGTAATTTCTATAATACAGGAAACTTACGGGACAATACTAATACAGGAGCACTGCGGGACAGAGGGGTAAAGTACAGTTTCATGGCCAAAATGGGAGACTTGACAAGTAAGCACCAAACTTAAGTCTGACTTAAGTTTGAAGAGGAGAGAGCTTCTCCTTTAACAGCAGTATTCAGCATGTGTTGCTTTGGTTATGATGACATAGATATGAAGCTTTTTTCAGATACCTCAAAGTAGGTATTTGAGTTCAAAGTCAACTCAAATGCCTGACTTGGGCCAACAGGCAGGTGCCACTGCCTCAAAGAGTCGGTAACCTTTAAACAGCTGGTGATCAGAAACACTGCTGACCTGAAGTCACAACACAGCGTTGCACATAAGACCTATAGAAACTGATGCAAACTGTTTAAGTTTGCATCAGTTTCTATATATACATATATCTATCACTGCATTGAAAAAAAAATGCAGTGATGACTTTTAAAATCTATTTAATCACAAAATCGACTTCATAGCCTCCATTAATGAATCTGATTCATCACAGATTAAATTCAGTTGAGACATTTTCTATCAATCAATGGTTTGGGCACTCACACTAGACTGAATTTATCATTAAATAACAATGCAATAACTGTACATGCTTTAGGATAGCCCACATACATTTTGGATTTTTTTATATTGTGGAAACCTAAAACTAACATGTAAACAAAGTATTACATATATTATGAAAACATAAACTTATGTGCACTAAAAGGTTGGTCGAATTGAACTTCCTTTCTGCAATTGTTTATTTCCACCACAAGAGGGCACAGGCGGGATGGGTCAATTTCAAGATTTAGGTAATATAAATCTTGAAATATAATGTTTGTGAGGAAATAAATACAAATATTGAAACTTTTATAAAGTGTTAGGTCCGTTTGCATTTTGTCATGCTTCTGTATGCAGCAAAAATAAAGAACAAAAACATGAATAAAGAAACATACACTTAGAAGTTTTTCACATCACTAAGTCTTTAGTGAAAACAATACCATAAAACCATTTTAATTAATCTTAAGATGCATGTCATGGGTGAGAAAGCACGTGTCAGAGTGTGTGTAAGACATATGAGGAATGAAGATGAGGAACACATTCAGTCTTGGACCTCAGAGCATCTTTGGGTCAGGAGGCTTTTTGTGGTACTGAAGATCAACTTTATTACACTAATAAAACCTTGGAGTGCTCTCTCTAATGGAGAGATAAATGATTAGGAGTCAGAAGAAGACCTTGCCTTTAACTGCTGTCAAAGCTGCAATTAGCGCTAACGAGAGAACAGTACAGCCAACACTGCAATCAAGAGTTAAGCGCTTCCTTTTCAGAACAATAACTTGATGTTTTTTCTAAATTGTATTGAGCTTAATTTTGCTTAATATAAGATATTTCCCCAACTAGTCTACATCATTTCATTAAGACTCGTGAACCCAGAAAAATTAGCTATGTTTGAAACCATATCTGTTAATTATTATTATTATTATTATTATTATTATTATTATTATTATTATTATTATTATTATTATTATTATTATTATTATTATTTGCCTGTTGTCTGTCTGTTTACTTCACAAAATTCAAAACTACGGATTTTGGGAAGAAGTGAGTGAATGTGACTCATCAACGCATCAGAACGCCTGGACTCAGTGATATGGGCAGGTGAGGGGACACTTTCAGCAGCATAATGTATCTTTACCGTACAGGATACTGTAAAGTAGTGATGGGCAAATGAAGCCTCATGAAGCAAGGAAGCTTTCCAACCCTTTGCTTTGCAAAAAGGTTCATTACTCGATGCTTCATTCATTGCTCTATAGTGACATCTGCTGGTGAAACTAACAGTCTTGTCACTCAGTTGGATCATACTTCCAAAAATTACTAAATGCAATGTTGTCACAAAGTTTTCATCAAACTCATGTTTAGTAACAGGATAATCAATTAAATCATATTTAATTGTCATACGTTTTAATTATTAAAATGATTTGTCGCCAATCTAATCCTGGTATATGTTGAACGTCAGTGGTTGTGTTGGGTTTTCTTTTATATCATAGACGGATTTGACAATAAAGACAATTGATGTTTTAATGTCTTGAGAGTGCAGTGTCTCTTGGGGCGTTCACTTTTTCTTGGATTTCTAATTGGCTCTGATTCCTCATATTTGGCTACATGTTGAATTTTAGTTCTGCAACAGGATTAAATCTGTTTCTGCTGTGCAAGACTGATATATCTTTACTAATCAGACTACAAATAATAGTGGAACTTTGCAGAAGGTGAGAAATTGGGAAGTGGAGGGTTAATTATTGTTATCTAAGAAGAATTTTATTGTGAGGATAATCTCAAAGAATTCCCAGATGTCAGAGATTTTCCTCTTGCTTGCTCCATTTCAGACAATCAAGTTTATTTGTGTAGCAGGTTTCAGCAACAATGCAGTTCAAAGAGATTTACATCGTAAAATCACAAAAATATAAAGTTAT
>NW_015113076.1:263298-308513 GCF_001443285.1 Poecilia latipinna | reverse complement strand
ATACTTCCAAAAACTACTAAATGCAATGTTGTCACAAAGTTTTCGTCAAACTCATGTTTAGTAACAGGATAATCAGTGAAACCATATTTAATTGTTATATGTTTTATTTATTAAAATTATTTGTGGCCAATCTAATCCTGGTATATGTTGAACGTCAGTGTGTCATTTGATGTTTTGGTGTCTTGGGAGTCCAGTGCCTGTTGGGACGTTCACTTTTTCTTGGATTTCTAGTTGGCTCTCATCCCTTATATTTGGCTACATGTTGAATTTTAGTTCTGCAACATGAATAAATCTGTTTCTACTGTGCAAGACTGATATATCTTTGCTAATCAGACTGTATATGTAGACTGTTTATGTTAGTCTGATAATTAAATTTATTTGACGACGGTATGCCAGTTGTCAATCTCAAAGTATTCCCAGATGTCAGAGATTTTACTCTTGCTGGCTCCATTTAAGACAATTAATCAAGTTTATTTGTGTAGCACATTTCAGCAACAATGCAGTTCAAAGAGATTTACATCATAAAATCACAAAAATAAAAACAACATAATCTACAATTGAGAAAAGCAGTAACAAACATTACATTTTGATGAGTGCCATCATCAGTACACATCAAATATGTTGGTCAATGTTCATTTTATTTGGCCACTGAAGACAAATATTCTCCTCTGATGCGCAACCAAATGGACAACAACCCATGAAGCAGCATGGCTCATCGCGCTTTTATTTTGAAAACCGACACACAAAATGAAGCAGTCATGTGACCCATGCTGTTCCCAGTCACGTGGTTTTCAGCAAGCCGACACAAGCCTCGAAGCGGGGATTCAGGTAGCCCATCACTACCATGAAGGAATAATAGCATATCAATACCATGTTATCTTATGTAATATTCACTGGGTTGAATTTTTAATCTTGAGTAATAAACAGAAGTTTGGCCTTTCTTACAAACAAATGCAAACTATACAAATAATATTTTTTCACATGCAGTCACGTTTTCTGTTTACAATCCCAAGAGAAAACAAAAGTTTTTTGCAGATTTAAATTTTTGTGTTGCTTCTCTTAACGGCCTTGCTAGTAAAACTCAAAATTGAGGCAGTTATCAACTCAAAAAGTTTACATTCTAACATGATGGATGTGGGTGATGAATCCTAAAAGTCTCAAACGTTGCAGTTATGTTATGCCTTAAATGACTTAAATGAAATTACATCTCTTCTCTCACAGAGCACTTAACCTCTGATGAAACTCCTGCAGCGTTTTTGGCCGCTGCACTCTTCTTCAGAGAACTGTGCTGAAAAAGTGATGAAGTCAGAGAGGAGAAACAATGGGAAGGAGGCCAGCATGACTGAACCACTGACCTAATTTGATTGATATCAAAAAGTGTAATAATGGCTAATTAGGTGTAATAATTTGGGCCAATAAAGATGGGTGGCAGATTGAGGATGATATGTGCTGCATCAGGAGGACCTTACTCTGAAGTACTTGTCTCTGGTCCGTCCTCAGCCACAGGGATGGATAAATTTTGACCCCACATAAGTGAATCATTGTGTAATTATAAAAGAGGAAGAGGGACGTGGTTTCTCTAGGGGATAGATCTTGGTGGAGGAAGGATATTTGAAACTTCTGAAGAGGTCAGAGTTAGAATTAAAAAACAAGAAGAATGAGAGAAGAAAGTTATGGCAGTGTGTGTCCAGAACGACCGATGTGGCGATCTCTCACCAACTTGGTGGCCTGATGAAGTTTTCCTTAGACGCAGGCACTGTTCAATTAGTTTGATTATTTAGTAGTTCATTTACTGTATTCTAGAAACGCAGCTAACTGAGCAAAATCTGTTACATGGATTACAATGATGTTTTAAAGCCTTTATTTCTATTGATTGTGATAATTTTATGCTTACAAGAAATTAAAACAAATTAAATTTCTTAGATCAAAATATTAAATAATAAAAGAATAATTAAAAAAGCATTTTTCGAACAGACATGTGGGCTCAGTAAACAGTATGTTTAACATCCCATCAATATCCCATATTTGGTGGTACCATAAATATAGCTTTATTAGAAAAATGTAGAGCCAAATGTCCGGCCATTGTCTTAAGATCTTAGCTGAAGTCCACTTGGATTATGGGTTAGTGATCCACGGCACTGGGAAGTCCACCTCTGAATGGCTAAAAAGAAATAGCACTAACCTGAGGGGTTTGGGAAGGCATGGTTAAAGTCTAGATCTAAATTTGATTGAGCTGGCTATTGTAGTTAAAATTGATTCAATGTAGCCGAATTAAAACAATAATGCAAAGAAGACTGTGCCAAAATTCCTCTACAACCTTGTCTGGATTTTTTACCTTAAATAAAAACAGTTCTTTGTATGTAGACTGTTTATGTTAGTCTGATAATTAAATTTATTTGACGACGGTATGCCAGTTGTCAAATAATACATTTTCACCTTTACGTCAGTGAAAAACACATGTGGTAATTGTTTCTTTTATACATGTATATATAAAAGTACCGTAGAATGTCATATCAAGAACTAGATGGATATCATCTAGTTCAAACTATAAACATAAAATAAAAAAAGAATAAAATGTTCAAAAATGTAAGTTTAGAAGGAAAACTGAGACTGAATTTGATTGTTTGCTGTTGTTGTTGTTTAATCAATGCATTTAATTAATTTAAAATTAATTGGGTAACACTTTATTTGAAGGGCTGAATAAGACCGTCATGACACCGTCATAAACATGACATAACACCTGTCATGAACATGAATAAGCCTTCATGAATATTTATGACTGTTGTCATAAAGCGTCATTAGGTAAATTATGACACTTTTAATACAAAGTTGACATTATTCAAAATGTCTTTGTTATGACAACTTGACATTAACCAAGAAGTCATTACTGTTTAAACTTTACCTTTAATAACATAAAGTTACCTAATTTTTAAAGTGCAATCAGTAATACTTTTATAACAAATTTATATCAGTAATGATTTTGTCACAACAAAGACATTATGAATAATGTCAACTTTGTATTAAAAGTGAAGGCTTATTCATGTTCATGACATGTGTTTATGACAGTGTCATGTCAGTCTTATCCAACCCCCTTCAAATAAAGTGTTACCATTAATTTTTTTAAAACTTCCAGGATTTCTGGACAAACTCAGTACACATTACATTGAAAGCTGGATTTTTGTGTTATTTGTAAACATTTTGAGTTCATCATAAGTGAACACAAATTTGTTGTGAAGTTTAACTTAAATTAGAGGCATATTTGTTTAAAAATTGGATATCTGAAGTGATGAATTTGCTGTTAAAACCACAACTTGTCTAAATTGGTTTTACAAATATATGTATTCTTCATCCTTTTCATTAGGAACATCATGAAGTGGAAAAGATCACATTTGCTGAGATGCAGCGCTTCAACCATTGTGCTAAGATATCACAGCAGTGCTGCACTTTCCTACTTTGCAAAACGTCTGCATGCACATGATTCACTGATTAACGTCATTCTTTTTTTTCCTTTGAAGATGAAGATCTTATTTTTGACATATTTAATTCCATTAAAAATTTGACGAGTACTTCATATTTCTTTTTGTTTCAATATATGTTGCCTATTCTCTAAAAGCAAGACTTATGCTCAAAGACAAAGTTTGTGTTTCATGCAAAACTGAATGTCTTGTACACATTTCCGATTTTGCTAATATAAAATCATTTTTTCTTAAAAACCTTGAAAAAGTTAAAAATGTTATGTCGTTATTTTTACATTTATTTTTTAACAATATTTTAAAGAATTTTTTTCAAGCTGTGACTAAACCATGACAATTATATGAAATTTTTTTTCCTCATCTCATGTTACAAATATACCCAAATTACTGCCTGGAACAAAGAATAATATTGAAGTATGTGTGCTCCTGCAGGCTTATGTTGGTGTGAGCGGCAGGTTAGATCAGATGAATTAAGCTGCTCATCATGATGGCCAGCTCTTGCTGATCATTAGGAAAAACGCATGTAGAGTTTGCCACCCTGGCCCCTATGAAGGGCGGGTAATTACCACTAATGCACCATCATCTATGCATGACCGTCACATTATGTTTCAGAGGGCGGACAGTGAAACCTCTGACATGGATGTTTTATTCATCCATAATCCTCAAATTACTCATTTTAAAACCTAATTTTACATGATCAAGTATTTTTCCATGAGTTGATTCATATTAATTTTAGGTAAAATGGGGGCTCCAGTTCTTCTGTGATTGCAGAAGATAATTGTTTTTATTACATGAAAAATTAAAACATTGTTTTGATTTTGGCCTAACTATTGCACAAACTAAGAATTATTAACTTTATGACTACCTTAAAGTTACTTTTCTTCTTCAACGTTTGAGCCCACACGTCACTATATTAGAGCAACACAGCAGCGTTCTCATTGGTCATTATCTTAATAAAAATTAAAATTTTAAAAAGAAGTGAAGAATTAGTTTTCCAACTGTTGCTGTATTAAATAGGGATCAACCTGTTGTGTTCAATAAACTACCATACTATCAGCTCATACAATTACTTTTGAGTGATAATAGAACTCTGTCTTTCATATAAACACAGGAATCACTGAAAATAAAGTTGGTTGCTTCCACTGCCAAAGAACACCTAGTCATAGTTTTATTTTTGGTTTTATAACTAATAGACTTTTTGAAGATTTTTTTCTGTCCTCCATGATGAAGGAAACAACAGTAAGTAGTCCTCTGCCTTCAGTACTGTCCAGCTGCTTGAGTGGTCAGTGCCGAGTAAGTTGACTCTAATCCAGATGATTGTGGTCTTCTGAAAGGTCTGATTTGCTCATTTAGCTTGTTACCAGCTTGTCTATCAGCTTTTTTGCAGAGGGTCTGCTTTACTTGACAGAACATCAAAAATAATCATAATTCAAGCATTTATACATGATGAAGATTAACATGTATTTTCTAACGTCAAAAGAGCAAGAGACACAACTTCCTTCAATCCTTCACAATAACAGCATTAAGCAAGTATAAAATATTCTGAAGATTAAATTACAGAAGTATAATTCTATATGTTGCGTTTTCATTTCCATCTGCAGTCCTTCAGAGAAATAAAACAAGAGACAATATAAGAACAATTTAAAGACATAAACATACATGCAAAGTTACAAAATCGAACCCACAGTCAACATATTTATGTTTCATGCATATTCTAATGTTGGTTTAGTTTTTAAACCATTCTATCAACAATTCTTTGTTAAAGTACTCAAAGGAGAACGAGCATATTCATTCAAGAGTGGACTAATATTAACGTTCACACTACTTGTTGCTGTTGGGCAGATTTATTAAAAATCGATTTCCTCGTGCTTTCACACAAGCTGGAAGCATTCCCCCTTTTCTCGAAGGCTCAGAATGAAAATTATTATAGCCTGTTAAATGTGTTAACTCTGGTAACTGCTGCATGTAGCAGTACATGCAGCAAAAAAACAGTAGGAATGATCTATTTCTCCTCTAATTCTGGTAACGTTGCGTGTTACTCTGTAGACTCTTATTGTAAAAAAGTGAAACTCTCATCTTTTGCAAAATTCTAGTTATAGTGGGACTAGTTTATTCCTAGGCTAAAAATAGCATCACCGTCCCAACAATTCCAAAGAAATGTTTGCACATCTAGAAATGATTTATTTCAGATTTTTTTGTTTAATTTTGCTTTCATTTACACAGATAATTCTGCTGAGACACAGCGCCTCGTTCTGATGACAAAACGCTCAAGTTTATACAGAAGAAATTCTGATGATGTGGGAGGTATGATGTGAGTGAAACACTAAAATTATTGCCACTTCTTTTCCTACTAAAATAATAATAATAATAATAATAATAATAATAATAATAATAATAATAATAATAATAATAATAATAATGGCTTCACTGTCACCTAAGAAATTTATTTTATAACAGATTTTATTTTTTTTATATACATTTTGCCAAAAAATTTCAATAACATTGACTGGTAACCTTGAGATGATTACATCTTTATAAACAACTTGGTTTTCTTTCCTTTTTCTCTTGGTTTATGCTTTGATGTTTTTTAAAAGTTATGGTGGCATAATGTTTTTTTTTTATATATATATATATATATCTGTGAAAGAATCAAACCTCCCTCCCGTAATGATTACCTTTGCCTCATAGAAAAGTAGACTAATGAATTCTAAGTAATTTAATTTGTCATTTTGAAAAATATGACAACCTGTGTGTTTGCATCTGAAACACACATATGAACATATGACGTAAAAATCTGCACAGGGGCGCAACAAAAATAGTCGCGCTGAGGCTGCTTGACAGTATGATTTTACCTCTGTGAATTCGTAGTATTTTTGCATGTAAAAAGCAGCTCCTGTTTCCCTGCGTGTAAACACATGTGCCCATCAGGAGACCTCGTGTGATATTATGACTCCAGAAGCATATAACATTGCTGTTGTGAAGACTGAAGATCATGGAGGGTAGTAATGGCTGCATTATCACTCCTCTTATTGTGTCTTAATTAGTGGCATTTAATTATGTGCTAATGCAGTGAGGACTATTAAAGACAGTGAGACCTGCTGATCAGGGAATTAAAGAAACTCTCTCATACACACACACACACTTCTGCACGCTCAGCTTTTCACACCAACACACTCTCAAATCTCAGTTCCCTTTAACTAGAAATTACCGGCATCCTACAGAGAACATGTGTATGCGTGTGTGTGTGTGTGTGTGTGTGTTTGTGTGCATATCAGATCTAACACAGCGAGAAGGAGTTGGAGGATTTAGAGAAAAAGAAGAAAAAAACTCAGCATATGATGGAGAACAATACAAAATAAATGAAAGAAAAAAAAAACAAGCGTAATTATTTTTAAGTGTATTTTGATTGACACCCAAATATTTTCTAATTCTTCACTCCCACGCATCTCCTCCACTGGTGCATCTCAATTATTTGTTCAGAGGCTGGTGTGACAATGGTGTCGGCTGTGGGTGCCTTTGGGATGCTAAACAGGGGGACAGGAGGTTAAATATAAGTCACTTTCAGTGGGATGAACCTGAGGCTTTGTGCTGCTGGAGTGCAGGGGCTTCAAAGCTTCATTAAAACAGAGCAAACAAAAGAGCAAACTTGATCCGAAGCCCCCACCCACCACCACCACCTCCACCACCACGTCTGCGTTTGAAGATGGTGGAGCTGCAGTGCTGAGTGTTGCTGCCTCCTCATCTCAGTCACATTGTGATCCTCCAGCTCTCTGCTGGGCAAAGACACATCAGCCCAAATGTCCAATCCAGTCTCACCTGCATGAAGGCTGAGCGTGGCGGCAGTCAGGTCACATTTTATTTTCTTTCTTGCATGAGTTTATCTAATAAGAATTTTTTGTTTTGTTTTTTTTTTTTTTTTTTTACAGTTTGGCTTTAAAATTTGCTGCCTAAAACTGTAAAATGCCACATTTACAAAAACTCGCAGGTGTTTTAGTTGAGGTATGTTTTCTCTTTGCCAAGCAGTTAAAAGTTAAACGGTTACCTTTACATCATTTTCAGTAATTCAGTAAAAGTCAAATATTGGAAATTAGATGTTTCTCTTCTTTTTTTTTCTTTTTCCCTTTTTGATGTTCAATTTTCCAGATAAAAATAAAAACTTAAAAAATAAAGAGGATGAAATTAATCACAAATGTTACATTTTACTTGAGCTCTATGTAATTTTTTTTACTTAATTTCTAACAAGCTGATAAAACCCCACATATGATACATATTTTAATCAGTTGCCTATGTTATCTAAAAACAAAGCAATTGCATGCTAATTCCTACATTCACAAACCAGTTTAATTTACAAATATTTACACTTATGTCAAAGGGGGGGTTTGCTTAGAGGAAATGTGCAAATTTCTGTTGTGCAAAAATGAAAAGAAATGTTCAAAAAATACAAAAGTCAGGATTGAGTTTCAAATTCTTTATAAATATCTTCAGGTAAATAGGATTATAATACAGTCATAACATGTTTAATAAACTGCTAAAGAACAGACAAAAAAGTGCAACAGGCCTAATTATTTTATTTTATTCTTTTAAGAAAGCAAAAGGCCTACTTTTACTTTAGCAAACAGACTTGCAACGATTTACTGTAAAGAATGACAGCAAAAAATATAATTTCTTATTTTGCATTTAGGAAAGTCTTTTGAGTGAAAGCTTTCTTTGGGATCTGCTTTGTCTGATTATATTCGCCACTTTGGTGGTAAATGCCCTTACAAAGTGTGCAAATTAATTAGGATTTTTAAACACAAAGGTCGAAATGAGAAATTAGTTACAGAGTACAAGTACGTATTTTACAACAGTTGATGACACGTTTGTGTCTCTGATAGGCCTGTTCTGATTTATTTATCACGGGTTCCTTTAAGAGAGGAAAAAGAGCTGAAATGAACACACTTTTTTACCCGGTTAGGACAGCAGCAGAGCCGGGTGCAGCGGGGCTCCCTTCCCCTCCAGCAGATCGCTCTTTTCCATCACCGACCCTACAGAGCAGAGCTGGGTCGGGCCGGTCTGCATCCCCGTTAGACCTGGCATCGGACCCAGAGACGGGGTCGGCTTTATGGGCACCGGGATCGCGGGCAGGGTTGGCCCGCTGGCGCTGTGGTACAGGCCCTTGGCGGACACGCTGAAGGGCGCGTATTCAGATGATGGCGCGGGCACGGGCACGCCGCTCATGGACTCTGACAGCACGCCGACGTGCGGCCACATGGAGTTGACTACGCTGCTGAGCTGAGGGGGCACCGGGTAACCCAGGTGGTGCATGACCGAAGTGAGAGGAAGCCCGCCGGCCACCACGCCTTTGTAGTCCCTTCCTATGATGTTCTCGATGGCGAAAGGATGCTTGAACCCACCGGGCTGCGTGCAGGTGATGCCCCCGTAGCTCTGGAAGTGAGGGAGCCGACCCACGCCTGCCGGGGCGACCGGGTGTTCGGGGTGAGACGGTGCGGCGCCCAGCTTGCTGCCCGGGTGGTGGTGGTGGTGATGGTGGAAGTAGTGCATCATTGGGGAAGTCTTGCAGGCCATGTGCTCTGCGCGCAGCACCTTGAAACGCTTCCTCCTCCGCAAGAAGCTGCCGTTTTCAAACATGTCCCCGCAGTCCGGGTGCAAAGCCCAGAAGCTGCCCTTCCCAGGCTGGTCGGGCCTCCGGGGGATCTTAATGAAGCAGTCGTTGAAGGAGAGATTGTGTCGGAGGGAGTTCTGCCACCTCTGGGTGTTCTCTCGGTAGTACGGAAAGCGATCCATGATGAACTTGTAAATGTCACTCAGAGGCAGCATCTTGTCCGAGGAGTTTTGGATGGCCATCGCTGTCAGTGAAATGTAGGAGTATGGAGGCTTCTGGTCGCTGTAGGAGTTTTTCCCTGGTCGGGGCATAGCTGTTACTGATATCCTAAAGCGTCTGCTTTAAATCAACCACTTTTTAGTTATATTTTACGCGTTTGCTTACTTGGCAGTCAGTCTCCATCCAGCTGGTTGATTCCAAAAATCTGAGCCATCAAATTAGAGTAACTGCGCTTTATCAACCAAAAAAGGCCTGCAACTGACAGGTAGGATCCTCAGAGGTGCGCGCATCCAAACATTGTTCTCTCTGGATGTCTCTTCGCTGAAACGACGCGCTTTAAAGTTGTGCGCAAAACTCAGCCTGTGTGCGCAAAAGTTGTGAGGTCCCCTCGCCTGGCACGGTCGGGTTGTGTGTGGCTCCTCTTTTCTTTCCTCCTCTCCTCCACACGTGTGACGTTCTCACTCGTCGCGCCGTGTTTTTGTAAGCCCCCCCGTAGGTCGTCGGCTCTATTATCTGTTATTCAGACACTTAGGGGACACGTCAGGAGTGAGCAGAGGGTTGTGTGCCTGCGTGAGTCTGTGTTTGTGAATGTGTGTGGAAGTAGGGGTGGCAGGAGCGAAGAGATGGGGTGAAGTCATGAGAGGAGGGGCGGTCTGTGGGCGCGTTTGGTTCTAATCTGCTGTTTGCCAATCCAAGAGCTGTGCCCAACACACTCAACGCAGATCTGTAGTGGCATATATCAGCTGTGTTTAAAGCGTTGTCTCTTAAACAAACCCGACCCTTCTTTTCTGCATCACATTGACCTTTGACCTCTGTTTTGTCTTCCGTTTAAAGTCTGGTAAAAGAAAATGTACTTTAAAAAAAATCACTTGTTTGTTGAATAATTTTGACAAACTATTTGTCATCCATGTGACATTTACATCCACGATATAAAAAAATATTTACATTCTAGATGCGTTTTAAAAACAGAAAATATAATCAGTCCCTTTCACCACTGATAAAAAATGCACTATATTTTTCTGCACCTTTTGCATTTTTATCAAATAAACACCAATTACTGCTGATGCCTGATTCCGGAGCTCGTTGGGTGGAAGGTACGGTACAACCGGGACAGTTCAACAGCCCATCACGGAAAGACATAGGACAAACAACCAGGCAAGTTCACGCTCACTTCCAGTGCCACGTTTAGTGAGACCAACTAACCTAACATTCATCCTTTGGAACTGGAGCGTTTCTGCACAAACCATCACAAACGTTTGAGACCAATTTCATTTGATTTGAAGAAGGTGAAGGTAGGTGGGTGGGAGAGCAACTTCACTCATATTAGGAGGATCGGGTGTACAAATGTGCTTTAATGTACAACTGGGACATGTGTGTAACGTCCCAGTTGACAACTTGTGATTTGCCAAGTTATAGGGTTTATGCATTTGTGTACTTAGGCTGCTAATATAGTTTTTTTCAGAAGAAAATTTATTGTTAAATAATAATAAAAAAATTAATGAGCCTGACTGTCCATCCATCCATCCATCCATCCATCCATCCATCCATCCATCCATCCATCCATCCATCCATCCACTTGGACCTGTTCCTCAGTGGAAATCTCCAGCTGTTTCCAGGCCAACAGAGAAACAGTCCCTCCATCGTCTCCTGGGTCTTCCTCTGGGTCTCCTAAGGTGGGACATGTCCAGAACACTTCACCTCGGAGGCATCCAGGTGGCGACCTGATCAGATGCTTTGGTCACCTGAGTCAGCTCCTCTTGACGTGGTGGAGCAGCAGATTCCTGAGCTACACGCAAACAATCCAACAAGCAGAATGGGCGAATAACTATAAATGTGAGATAAACACATACTTTTATACTTCTAACGCATTTTTGAAAACAGAGAATAATATGAACTCAGAACAAGAGAAAGAGAAAGGAATTCAAATTCAAAATTCATGGCAAGTTGACTTTACTATACATGCAAATTGTATGTCATTAGTTTAAAGAGCCTGTGGTGAAAATAAGAATATTTCACACAAGATATTTCAGATTACTGATGAGTTTTAAAGTTCAAACCTTGTGCATTTAAGGTTCAAGTCAGCTACAAAACTTTACATTTGGTGCTGAATAGGGAAGGATATGTGATGTTTAGATTTGTCTTCAGGAATTTTTCTATTGTATGGCATTTTGCTCTAGTAAGAACAGAAAAAATTAATTAAATAACTGATTCTCCATTACAACAGAACGAGAAAACAAATGGACTATTTTAGTAAAGTATTTGCTAAATTGTACTTTCAGGAACTTTTCCAAATAAAGCGCTCAAAGTTTAGATTACTGTAAATTCAGATAACACTGTGAGGAAAAGGGGAGCCTTTACCTTTTTAAAATTAAGCTAAAGACACTCTTCCAAATTTATTTCTTTAATTTGAAAATCCAAATTAATTTTTTTAATTTGGAAGAGTTTGCACAAGAGGGGAGATGCATTACCAAATGAACTAAACCAGTGGTGGAAATATATTTGCCTTTCAAAATAAAAGTCATACATTCTCTATAAAACAACATTGTTATTATTGTTATTATTACTACTACATATGTTTATAGTTGCCGTTTTAGATTACTAATAGGCCTAAACCCGACAGGCATGAAAACGTCATTGCGTTGATGTGTCAAAATAAAACTAATAGGAACTTTTCAAAATAAAAGTCTTGCGTCTCCTGAAAATGATTATGACAAATTAAGGTTCAGTGTTCCTGGGAAGCTTTAAATCCCAAAGCTCATTCATTTTGGGCCCTAAGTCTGAAACAAGACAGTCCTAGCGGCGCAGACATGCACCAAGTGGCAGCACGTGGCAGACACCATCAAAAAAATTTCCTTCCTGAGTTTTCTAATTAACGTCACTCTCGTCTGATTGAAGTGACCAGAGGTACCCGAACCAGAAACCAGGATGAGTTCCCTTCAGAAAGTCAATAGAAAAAACATGGCATATTTAAACACAGCCTCTTTGTTAAATTTGCTCGATTGCACTTTCAGACTTTCCCGGCAATAAATCATGTGTGCCTTTGCGCACAATAATCAGCGCGCTTCTCGTCTGCTCCCCACGCTCACAGGAACCGCTTCCGCACAGAAAACACACGACTAAGACAACACACTGAGCGAAGAGAGGCGCTGTTGTTGATTAATTGCTGAGAGGGGAGTCCGGCGGCTGTCTGTCTGTTCAAACACTCTCTGGTGAATCCTACAAGGATGTAAACAAACTTCATCCCCGTGCTCCGGATCCTGCTCGGCGGAGAGAACAACAAAAAGCTGCTTTCTGTGTTTTTTTTTTGTTGTTTTTTTTCCCTCTCTGGCCAGGTGTCATGGCTGGGTCCTTGACGGCTCCTGTCTTCCCCGCTGCCCCTGCGGGTCTTCGAATACATTACAATAATTAAGCCTTCCGTGATTTAGCCTCCTTGGAGAAAAGTCCAACAATGTAATTAAGGGCAAGCTCGCTGTATTAGGTATGAATATTCAAAACTGTGTCAATTAATTAGCCGGTGCATCTCTCCTGTAATGTCTGGGTCCTTAAAGCCCACTCGAAAGGTCAGCTGTGTCAACTGAGAGCATATTTTAAAGGCATCAGATAATTGCAAGGAAAATTACCTTTTAAGCGCCACATCACCAGCAGCTAGAGAATATTTTAAATGAACTGATAAATAAAGAGAAGGGTTGTTTTTCCAGGCGCCTGGAAAAAAAATGAGACGTGCAACTCCAAAGGCCCTCGGAGGCCAACGTGTGTAAAAGCATCCCCCTTAAAACGCCCGGGAAAGATCAATATTAAATCTGTTTTCGCAAAGGGGGCCGTTAAATAGACACTGTGGCTGATCTGCATAACAAAATTAATTAGGCAGTCCGTCGCATTCTTCGGCGCCGCACCAAACTCCTGGACAAATAACTAGTTGTGTAAAGCGCACCTTCTGGGCATATGGAACATATGTTGGAATTATCCTTAATTGACTAATTACATAAATTACTCATTAGGTTTACAGCACATCAATTATAAAAGATGTATCAATTAATTTTGCATAAATTACAAGCGGCACCCCGCACGATGAGGGCGACTGGGGGGAAGGTGGGTCGTCAGGAGGGGGGTCTTTTCCAAAGGTGGAGAGTGTGTGCGTGCTGCGTGCGTCTGTGCCTGTGTGCGTATGTGTGTGTGTGTGTGTGTGTGTGTGCGTGCGTGCACGCGCGCGCAAACGCGGGCGCGCGTGGGCGACGGTCGTCTGTTTGTTTCCAGCCTCTAATAATTATTTGCTCAGCTTAAGGGCAAAGATATCTGTTCTCTGTCTCCCACTCGCACGGGGAAAGTGTGGGGGTAATGGCAATTATACTAATAATAATAATCTTAAAGACCTCTCTCTCCAACTCATAAGGGGCGCATCGTCGCGGAGAGAGCCATTAAAATCAATTAGCGAGGCCTATTGTTTTCAATGGAAAATTAAGCCGGTTTAGGACCGCATAGAGCAAACGCTGCAAGGCTTATTTGTGCAATGAGGTATTATTTAAAGGAAAACGTCTTTTCCGTTTTTTGCCATAAAACAGCGAGGAAGCTGTCCATTGTGTCTGCCTGTTGACTGTCTCCGTCATTTCAGGCTAAACAGAAGAAAATAAAACTATCCTTAAGTATTCCATTACATTTTTAACAAACATCTTGAGTAAGTTTTATGCTGCAAATAGAGAACTCTCCAACATTAACACACGTATGAGTACAGGCCTTCTTATGGTGCTTGAATATTGAGAGTTATCATGCAGAAAACAAGCTTCCCCCTTTTTATTATGAACCTTTTAGCAGACTTTATAAAACGTCTATAAATGCCTATAGACTTTTTTTTTTTTTACTTAATTCAGTTAATTTTCTGTTTGTTTATACGGTGCTAATTAACACCAGCAGCCCATTTAGTCACTTTAGAATACATATATTCTATTGATATCAACGTAAATGGATGCAAGTTTGTGACCTTAGCATCTTTACACACATTTGGGCTGAATGATAATTTGGTACTGATGTGTCACCTATTGCATCTCTTTTTTGTTGTTGTTTTTATATTTCTGGCAGGATCTCAACTTGCCTTACCAAAATAGGTACAACAACAACAACCCTGCAGAGTAAAGTAGGTAAAGTCGATGAACAATTAATTTATGATTCACTCTAGACAAACTAAAACACATTGTTATACAGTGTGAGAAGCAGCAGGGAGCAGCAAAATCACATATGTTTAGGACACTGAGCTCATAATTAGGATTTTTTTTTTTTACCTCAACAAATTCTGTTTTAATTTATGCAGTTCTTGTGCACAGATCCTAAACTTTTGATGCAATCTTTTTGTGATAGAAACTGCAAATGTTCTTCACTTTACATTTTTAAATATACTCTCAAATTGACCCAGGGGAAAAGGGGAAAAAACAAAGAAGTAACCATCACAAAATAGTGCCCATTAACTGACCAAGCACTCACTAACCATCCACCTGAAAATGAATTATTTTGATGACCGTTTGCTGATGGTACTATAATCCTTGGATATGATTCTTCCTAGAAAGGAAACTGGTATTGTTTCCATTTATCATCTTTGCACACAGAGGGCATGAAGCAATAGCTTCACCAGCTTCACAGTTGTTGTTTTTTTTTTTATCTTAAATGAGTTAAAAAGTAAACATGTGGAATCAAAATTATCCAAGTCTTTTGTAGCTTCTGTTGGGTTTACTGTTTGTTCAGCTCCATCCAACTTTTCACCAACTCTCATCTATTTTTCTGTTTCTAATGAGGTGTCTTATTTTTCTTTCAACGCTGGCTTTCTCCTCATCACTCTTCAACAAAGACCAAACTTGAAACCTCTATGTTAAAATAATTTTCTAAATTACATTTAAATTATATAACACATATTTAATTGTCTCATAAGATCAAGCATCAGCCTCTCAATTTTTGTTGCAATTATTAAGCGTCTGATCTTAATCTGGATTTTTATCTGATGTTTTATTGGAAGGATTGCCACAGTTTTCAACAGGGTTGATCATTTCCAGAGGCTCAAAGTTAACTTAATTCAACTTGTTTTGATGTGTATCATCATTCTTGTAGAGAACAGTTGTCTTGTAAATGTTTTTGTTTTTTTAATAATCTCACTTCTCTGTGGACAGATAGTGGTTTTACAACAGTTTCTAATTCTTGGCAGGTTTTATCTTAACCTTCCTTCAGAACAGGTGAAATATGAACTGCTAACATGAAAACATTACATTTTAAAGTGCTTAAGTCTTAGGCTGAATTAAGTTTTATTCTTTTTCTAAACTGTAATGCTTGTTGCCGGTTTAAAACAAAAGAAACATGAAACTATGTTGTCCTAATCCAATCCCAGGGTCCTTATCAAGGCTTTTCAAATGATTTGTATAACAGTTTCTGTCAACCAGTGATGTTTCGTGTTTATTATTTGCTATAAATATCATTCAGAGTGAAAGAGAGACTACAGCAACTCCTGTTGTATGTTGGGTGAACAGCTTTGTGCACAGTTAACCCAGTAAATTTTAGCTAATAAAGCAAATTATTCAGGTTAAGAAGGAAGAGAATATTTTTTTTCCAAAATCTTTGTCTTCATGCAGAAAAGCACAGAAACATGCTGAGCTGCATCAAAACAGAGCAAATATGCTATTGTTAGCTTTTCACTTCAGCAAAGTTCTCAGCATGTTGGCACGAACCAGACAAAGTTTTACTAAAGACAGCAGCTGCATGTGTGGAATCATATTAATCTTTAGAAACAAACTTACG
Source organism: Poecilia latipinna (assembly GCF_001443285.1). NCBI lineage: Eukaryota > Metazoa > Chordata > Actinopteri > Cyprinodontiformes > Poeciliidae > Poecilia > Poecilia latipinna. The sequence continues at coordinate 292,448 of NW_015113076.1, read as the reverse complement.
TTACGTGTTTTTCAGGCACATATAACTGTGACGTAATTGCAAACATACATACAGATTTCATGGCACTTCACTAAACATGGATTTTCTCAGAGTCAAAAAATAGAGGCTTAAATGCAAAATATTACAATGGACAACAAGTCATTGGTCTTTTCTGCAGCCACTAAACTTAAATATATTTTTGAGTTGGGTTTGATTTTCCTCAATACTTTCAATAATACAAACCAAACAGCCAGCAGAGAGAAGTGGAAAATTATCCGAGTTGCATATATTTTGGCACATTCATATTAGAGTTTGGCTATGTAAGTACATGCTTCACACAGTGACATCACTGTCTGCATATAGTGAAAAGATGAAACAGTAGAGAAGTTTTGGAGGATTGGCACCCCTACCTAAAATTCTCAGAAAAGTACCCTGAACATCTAAGACCACAAGGCTTATGTCTCCTAGTTAAAGTCCAACGCAATGACAGCTGTGGAGAAGCTCCAAAGCCAAAACCACAAAGGCCCATCTTAAATTTGAAAAAAATAAAATTAAATTAAATAAATAAATCTTAATGGGAACTGTTCTTTTGAGTGAAGAGACAAAAGAAAAATTTCTCCACTGTGAAAAAATCTCAATGAATTTGAGATAATTTAGGACTTTTTTTTTCTTTAAATATAAATGACCAAAAAGAGGTCTGATTTTTAGCCACTTAGAGACGTAGAGAGTCTGAAAGGTTTATGAAAACAAATGTACGATTTTGTTCTTCTGGGTTTACAGCAGCAGTTCAGGTTGGCACCAAGGAGGACATGTTGAAATTAGTAATTATATTGAAGTATCGTCAGAGAAATTGCTAGAGTTTGACGAGGTAACAGAGATCTAAGAGGAAGAGATGTACCTCCAGAGCCTGAGGTTCATACATGGTGGTGAATGGCAACTTGATTGTTTCCTTGGTGTTTTCTTTGAGAATAAAAGTGTGAAGAGCAGAGGAACTTTGGAGGACAATCAGGTGAGCAAAAGGCCAATGGTTAGAGCAGTGGTTCTTAACCTGGGTTCGATCGAACCCCAGGGGTTCTCAGGTCTCAGGGGTTCGGCGGAGCCTCTGCCACGGAGGTAAACACACTGTGTAAAGTCGTGATGACGCCCCGTTTTGCCATCACTTGCTGCAGAGGATCACGTTACATTGCTTAGCCAATCAGTGCTGCGGGAAGGAGATCCACTCTCAGCATGGATTTGAACTTGTGCTCACAGTTAATATAATAAGTTGTATTACCTCCCCCACGCCACTAGAGGCAGTACCAACCCCGAAAAGATGTGACTAAGGAGTAGATTTAGACTATATTAGACTATATATTACTATATTATTAGATTTAGACTATATTTAGACTATATATTTTGTGTTTGGGGGGGGGGGGTTCGGTGAATGCGCATATGAAACTGGGGGGTTCGGTACCTCAAAAAAGGTTAAGAACCACTGGGTTAGAGTGATCCAGGCAGGTGGTATCAAGATGGCGGCCAAACACAGGAACCGATTCCTATATTAAAGAAGACAACAAAGTAGGTAAAAACAGAGCAGAAAGGGCAGCCTGACTACCATATGACAGCAAAATAATCTGACATCTTCCTCAGCTAATCGGCTCCTCTTTATGCTCCTCCTGATGAGGTTTGATGAGGTGCAGCTGTGGGAGCACACCTGCCAGTCACATCCTGCAAGGAGAGGAGCAAAGGAGAGACACACATGCATACCTACACACAGCTCAGTGGACAGAATAAATAAGGTCACAGATGTTTAATGTTTCCATCGGAAAAATTTGCCCTTCTCACTTTAGGTGACATGTTTTATGGATTTCATGAGTAATTTCAAGTCATCTCACATGTTTCAGGGTAAAGTACAGCCTCAACTTTTGCTTTAAATCTATTTTCCTCAAATCTATTCGGATACTCGTGGTGGATTCTGTTTTGGTGAGCTTTCCATGTCCAGCCACAGCAAAACATTACCAAATCATGACACTTCCTCCTCCGTGCTTCATGGTAGGTAATGTTCTGCTCATAAAAGTTCTGTATTTGGTTTTAGAAAAAAAAAACAAAAAACAACTTCTGTTCTGGTGTCCAGCGAAATGCATTTGAGACCCAGCTGTCCAAAAAATAAACAAACCCAAAAAAAATGATTTCAGAAGCGCTGGTCTTTCATGTTTTAGATCAATCTGACAAATTTTAGTCTATCCTTCATGTTTTTATAAAAATGTATACATTCATGTGCAACTGTATTCTGACATCATCCTAATTTTAAGTGGAAACATTTTTACAACATAAAGAAGTAAAAGGTAATTTCATTTGTCAATATTGTTTATATTGCATGCCCCACCCCTCCCGACCCCACTGAGGGACAAGGGTGTTCAGAAAATGGATGAGCATGCCCAAATATGTAGGAAAAAACAGTTTATTGTGGTCTCCATTTTTTTATAGATAGATAGATAGATAGATATGTGAGCAGTCACTAAGCAATATTTCAGATTAATTGAAGTGTTTCCAACAGCACTCCCTCAGATAGGTAGATTGCAGATGTCTTGCAGTGATTGCATCTGTGGTCTGGATCATATTGCGGCATTTTTGCCCCCTGTGTAGCAGAGGAGTGAGGGCACAGCTGTTGGCCGTGAAAGAGTGTCATGCGTGGTGCTGGAAAGCTACCATTTCTCACTCACCACCTGAATTAATTACGTTAGTGGCCGGAGCTGAAGCGGCCAGCTAGCGGGGCAGAGCGGGTCTGAATGGGTCTCTGTGTCTTTCAGGGGTGAGACAGGGGGACGAGCTCGTCGTACCGCAGGGAGCGCGGCTGAATCGCTTCAATCAGATCTCCTCTTCCTGCCGTCACACCCACCCGCGCTCGGTGTAGTGGGAGGAAAAAAGGGGGGAGGACCGACAGCTCAGCGCGGCGACAAGTGCTGCAGTGCGAGCGCAGCGGGGGACTCGGAAGCGGAGAAAATACACACACACACACGTACACATACCAGGTTTATTCCCCCAAAACCTGGTCTATGGAGAGATCTGCTGCAGCGCCATAGCGACGCAGGCCGACATGGAGGAGTATTTGCGGAGGGTCCAGAGCAGGCTCGGGGTGAGTTGAGAGCCCTCAGCGGCGTTGATGACACCACCTTGTGGGTATAATGAATGAGATCGTGACGGGGAAGGTGCTTCTACTGTGCTACGAGCTGCGCTCCTGTTGCACAGACAGCGAACAGCTAAGCTTTGGTCTCCCTCCCACCAACCCCCCCACCGCCACAATAAGCACCTGTAGATCGCCAGTATTTGAGACGTGTTTGGTCCAAACAGGGGAAAAAAAGGAAAAAGAAAAAGCATGCTGTGTTTACAGGACCACAATGGTGTGTGCATTTGAACGAGACGCTGGTCTCTAAATCAGAGGGAAAGACATGACATCAACAAGTTTGTCCAGTGACTCTATGTCTTTCCTGGTATGTGGCTGCTCTGCAGATACTGACTCAGAATTTGCATTTGATGTTGGGCTTAGTATGTTCAAAGAACCTATTAAAAAAAAAGCCTCATGCAAATACAGAAGAGACTGGCCGACTTCATGACCGAGCCAATGTGAACCTGTTTTGTTTTTAACCAGGCTTCATGATTAGGGATATTTCTGTAAAGATTCAATGAACCTGCTCTGGCCTTAAGGTTACAAGGCTATTAAACCTTGTCTGTCTCTTGTATTTTTATTATATTTTGGCCATATTGCCATACAGTGTGTTACTCATGTACTCTGCACACTAAGCAACACAAAGAAGCTGATTGTGAGAGTGCTTCCTGTAGTTTGTAAACCCGCTCAGGTGTGTAAGGAGCAGATGAAAACACATAATGCTTTAGTTGTTTTGGTCCTTTCCTGAGCCTGTAGTTATACAAACATAAATGCATCCTGTCAGACATCATGAATGTTTATCATGAATGCATATATTTTTGGTTTGTTTGATTTTAACCATAAAAAGACCAATCTGTTCATTTTGCTGGCTCGAGTTGGTTGATGAACATTTGACATGAAAATAAAGAGTTTAAATAAGTTAAGTTGCCTTGTTTTAGGGTCAGTATTCTGTTGTTAGCTGAGCCTTTGCTTATGTCTGTAGTTCTTATACCTTCTAAAGGGTTTTCTTTCAACAACTACTCCATATGGAGAGTGTACAGCTAATAGTTGTCCTGCCAACAGATCCTCCCAGCTGAGGTTTGGATCTCTGCAGCTCCGTCAAAGTGACCACGGGCCTCTTGGCTGCGTCTCTGGTCGACCCTGTCGACGGCTGCCTTTTGGTAGTTTTCCAGTTGTGCCAAACTCTTTCCATTTTAAAATAAGGAATTTAGCAGTGAGATATCCACAGATCTCAACATTACTCTTTTTTTAAGAAAATTCTGCTTTGAACTTCAGCCTGTCCGTCTCGCCCTGAGTTTACCCTCCAGTCTGAGATGTTTGCGTTGTCGTAACTGTGACTTAAGTCTCTTGCATGAAAGCTCTTCTCGCTGTGTTCCTTCATCTTCATCTTGCTAATGTCACTAATGTTCACTAACTAACCTTTAAGGCTTTCACAGAACAGCTTGATTTATACTGTGAATAAATTACTCACAGCTGGTCCTGCTGTCAAATTCTGTGACTTTTGAAGACAATCAGTTGCACTGAAATTTGTTTAGGACTATTGGAATAAAGAGGGATGAATGCGTTTTAATTGTAGAAAAAATATAAAGCCACAGATCTTTCAACCCCACTTCACAGTTCTCCATTACTCTGCATTGTTTTTTTATCATAAAATATTACTAAAAGTCACTGAAGTTTGCAGCTATAACATGACACATGTTTCCACCTTTCACTTAGAAGCCAGAAGTATTCAGAAGCCATCATCCATCCATGTAAACTGGAGTGTGAGTGTGTCCCTATGAAAAAGCTGCCAGGAAGGAAATTTTAAAGCGAAATCATGAGCCTTTGTCCTCAAAGTGCTTCACATGAATACGGTGAAAGCTGCCAAAGAAGAAAAGGCCAAAGATGTACATTTGCAAATCAGAGCATCGCGAGGTTGTCTTGTGTTAAGGAGGGAAAGTGTTGAGTCTTGGAGGTTGCAGATAAGATGTAACATGTCCATTTTGTTTTTTGAACACAAAGACACCCATCCATGGATTCTTTATCCAATCTCTTATGTCTAAAGTTTGATGATTCAGCCTTTTGCAGACCACTCATTATCTCTGTCATTCTCTGAGAGTTTCTTCGCTCACTTTAAAGATGGCCGCGATCCAGAACAGCCATACCTCTAATTGGCTTGGCTCTGCGCGTACTTACTGAATCCATCTCCTCTTCTGCTCAGTTCTTTGCTCTGTAGCTCATCGTCATTCAGCAAAGAGCTCCAACTGTGAGCTGAGGTTACTTACAACATCTGCATAGACTGTATACTTAAAGACCCTTTTTACCTTTTATTCTTCCAGCTGTTATTTATTGTCCACTTGTGTGTCTGGGATGCTGGAAGATTATTTCCTGTGGAGGTTTTACAACATCATGTTATTGCATAGACATAAAAGTTACTGCTGGATCTCAAAAGGCTCCAGATAAACCACTTTTTCAAGGTTTCCCGTGTGAAAAGGATGTGTAAAACTAATCCAAAGCCAGTCACATCCGTGGTAGCAGATAGGTTTAGTGTTATAGTGGAAACGTGTATCTATTGACTATGAGCTACACGGCTCTCAACCCAGGGCGGCAGAGTCCGTGGAGGTGGCATGAGGGAAAAGGTTAGGATAAAATTATCCATCTGCTATTTTCCACATGGATTTTCCACTACTTGTTTTTGCACTCAATAGGAAATGGGTGTTTATGGTGAATTTATCTATATCTCTGTTTTTGTTGGTTCTGTGAGCACTGGATAAATGCTGCTTCACACTACATGTGACTGATGACGCTGATGTTGTCACTGAATCAAAGCTTATGATTCACAGCCAAATTAAAAGGGTCTTTTGGGGATTCTAAGCTGCATTTTAAAATATAGTCGAAAATCCTAAATATTCAGGTGCTCAGCTGCATAATTTAAGGTTTATGAAACAGTCCTATTTGTGGAATCTCACAAAGTTTTAATTTTATTGCTAGACGTTATGACCAACTTAAGCTGAGATGTAGGTGCACTAGCTTGCAGCAGAAGATCGTTCTGAGACGTAGAAATGTTCTCAGTGACGTACTTGGAAATGTCAGTTTTGTTTTAATGTAATTTTGGTTACATTGCCTTTCTTTCACATGACGTAATTGGGTAAAATTAATGATGAATGTTTTGTTTTTAAATTGTGACAGTTACATAACACATTGTGAAGCAGGAGTAATAGTCCATTGTTTTCCAGTACTACCTGACAGAAAAATGATCATGTTGACCACCACTGAAAAGAGAGACGTTGAATGTTGTAAAGGAGGGAGGGAGAGCACTCTGGCTGAAAGATATCAGATGACTAATACATGCTCACGCGGACACACATACACACACCAGTATTTTCCCGATGCAGTGGAACGGACACTGGCCTTTCTCCTGCTAATGCATCACTTCCTCTCCGCTGCCTATCTAGTATTGATTTATCTTCTCTCTCTCCCTCTTATGAAGGAGCTGCGTCGTATCTTTCTTTCACACACCTTCTCTCTACGTTCCTCTCCTAATTCTATCTTCACCTCTCCTTTAATTTGTAAATCTTTCCCAACTCTCTTCCGGTTGTCACCAATTTGCATATTTTCACTTGTTCACTATTTATCCACTTTCCCTTTAGATGCTTCTTCTGCATATCTGATCAGCTTGGTTCATTTTCACCCCACCTCTTAGTTATTAAGCCTATTTGAAATCCTCTCTCCTCAAATCTCACCTGACTTCTTCAAATCTCACTCTCAGGCTGTAATTGACAGCCACTAACCTTTTCTCTGCACTTCAGTGTGCAGAGAAAAGGTTCCCTCTTTGCCACTTGGGCTTCAACTAGGAGTCAACTAATGATCAAGTGTCACATTTTCAGGGTGATGTCCAACAAACATGACTGACTTTGCTATTCTCCTTCATATCACACACAAAAGGTACGGAGTACATCATACTATTTATTTTTTGAAGTGAACTAACCAAGAGTAAACAAAAAGCAAAAGCTTTCGTATCCTTCAACTTAAGTCTGAGTCCCTCCATGATGTAGGGTTTCTCCAGACACCCTGCAGAGGAAACTCATTTTGACGGCTTGTATCTGCGATCTCGTTATACCCAGAGCTCCAGATAATTGTTGAAGTTGGTAACTGGTAAATCGATAGCTGATTGATCGATCGCCTGTTGATGTCTTGCTCATTTATGAACAGTGATGTCATCATCCTTCTTGAGCTTTATCTACTTTTTGTCACCTTTCACCCCAAAACCTCAAGGTGTTTATATGGAAGACCAATGCAGACTACTCGCTCATAATTGTGAGGTCAAAAAATTATACAAGTTTTTCTCCGTTTTATTACAAGTTCCGAAGTGTCGCATGTTTTTGTCGACTCCTTTTGTTCTTATGCCCCTAAATAAAAACCATTGCCATTGTCTTTAAAAAATTATAATTAATCATTAGTATATTTTAATCCCAGTATAAACACAAAGGTTTTTTTTAATGAGGTTTGTTGGAGAACATCAAAAAACCCACATCATTTTGGAGATTGAGAAATTAAAGTCCAGTTATTTATAAATGACAGGGTTTTTTTTAAAGTGCCGTACAGTACTAGAACAAATAAGACCAAAACCCAAATTACAATAATTTAAGGCTGAAGCAAGCAACAGATAGGCAGTGGAGAAAGTTGTGATGAGGTTTATAAAACAAAGAGACATGGCAGTAGCAGTATTATGCTCTGGGGATGCTTTTCTTTGGCATGGACATGGAAGCTGGTCAAAGCGCAACACTAGAAGAAAACCATGGAGAGGCTGCAAAAAACTATTGGAAAAACTTTCCCTCTAACCTGATTGGGCTTGAGAGACGGACTCCTCAAAAGACTTACAGCAGAATATTGTTCTTCAAAGTATTTTCTTAGCGTGACTGAGTGGAAGTGCATGCCACACTTCTCAGATTTCTATTTGTCATAACAAAAATCTGAGTTAAATACTGAGTTAAAGTTTGTGGTTGCGACATATGAAAATATGGAGAAGTTAAGTCGTGAGATTACTTCTGCACTAGGCTGAACTGTAAATATACTTTTCTGCTCGTTTGTTACTCATGCTCACTGACCTGACAGGAACAAAACCAGCCTTTTGCTGTATTTCTTTTCGCATTTTGACATCTTACAAAGCAATTAAGATTTACTTCAGATAACCAGTGAATTCATTGTTTCCACATTTCGCATTGTAATTAACGGCAAAACCTGCAGGCAAGGTTTGTGCGGGCGTTGATTCAGTATATCAGTTTGAGAGATGAAGCTGGAAACAGAAAGAGACATTTTGTTCTTACATACTTCAAATCGTTGGAATTTAAAAAAAAATGTTCAAATTGCTGACAAAATGTGCTCATTCAGGATGCTTTTTAGCCTTTTAGAAACTACTTTTAAATTTCGGATTTCATGAAGACTCTTTTTACATTGCAATATTGTGTACAAACCTATTTGGATTATGCAGGGGGATCATTAATTATCTGCCATTTTCAGAGATAACTCCAAGAATCCCAGTCAACAAATGAGGGAAGGGACTTAATTTTCTGCCTTTCTTGCGCAGAGATGAATGCCTAATCTTTGCAGTGCAGCTCTCGTTAATGTCTGTTTACTCGAAATGGGGAAATTTTGTCCTCATCGTTAAGCGTAGTCAGTGGAACTAATAGCTGCTCTGACAAGCCATGAAACTGAGAGGTAAAATAAGCTCCTGTTGCTTTGCTGTTCTAAGTGATTTTGACACCATTGCCAGCCCTGTTCAAAAGTGTTCTCTTGTCTAACCTGAACTGAGTCATGCAGTGCCGTGGTTTCATTATTAATTCATACAGAGGGTTTCAAGATGCTACAGTCATCCAGCTGAGACGTGCTGGCTCAGTGAGTTTCCACTGATACACTGTTGTGTGTGCGTGTGTGAGAGAGGATGAGCGTTTAGATCATGCAATAATGTGCAATCACGTACAACCATTTACTTCCTGTATTTGATTATTGAAAGCAAATATTCTGTGCTGCAGACTGATTCATCACTATTTCTGATTAATTTAAATAAAATCCACAGAACGAGTGGCTGAGATTCTTTGTGTGTTTTTTCAGGCAGGTCTGCCTGAGGGTCCCATCCATGCAGTTTTAGGTGGACCAGAGCCTGATGTTGGCACTGTGGCCGCAACTCTGTGCTTAGCGCTGCACCTCAGCCAGGTAACTGCAGCAACAGCTAACGCGCATCTAACTTGGAAGAGTTAACAGTGACGTTTACTTCATTCCACTTTGAGAAATGTTGATGGAAAAGTATGAACAAATGTTCATACTTTTCCATTAGATAAAGAAAATCTAAGTTAACATGTTAAATTTTCAATTTCCACTTAATACAGAAAACAGAAAAAGTAAAAAAAAGTAAAAAAGTAAAAAAATAAAATAAATAAGAATCTTCAGAAGGAGAATGACGGCATTAACCAAGTTGTAAAAGAGGATGAAAACTTGTCCCCAAACATGATCTTCTGTGACGTACGATGTTGGAAGCGTGAGGATGCAGGTTTGTTTTGTTTGTTCAACCTGTGCACCATGCAGACAGTAGCCTTTATAAAACATCTGATGCATGTCTTTGACAATAAACTAATTTCCGAGAACCTTTATATAAAACAATAAACCCCAGTTTATCTGTTTATTGCTGGTTCAGAGATGGTTTAGTAGCAGATGTCCGTTCTGGTAAACTCTCACGCATGACGCACATAAAACCAGACCCAATGGAAAAGTGCTGTATGTAAAGTTTCTAGTTGCATATTAACTCATTCTGCATACTCAGGTCTTCTGAACTGAAATGTGAAGTCATCTGTTTGACTTCTAAAGTTTGGCTAAAGCTGCTTTATGCAACAGGTCAACGAACCGAAACAGTAAATTGACAACAGCGCCACTGAAGACAAAAAAGAACATGAGTGTTTTTAACAATCTGGCAAAAAATAACATTTTAACAAATTAAAAAAAAAGATTTTGGCATTGAATTACTTTATATTGAGAAAATGTGAACACTATGTTAACAGTCTGTTTCAATCAATTATTATGAGATTTATGTTCTTTAGTTATTTATGTTTTTAATGGGTGATATAGTAAAAAGTTGTTTGGGCTTTTTTTTAGGAAAGTGGGTCAGAGTGCGGGACGGCAGGACGAGGCTCCATTTATACAAGAACCACCATTGTCTCCAACTCTGCTTTATTTGTTTCTCTGTGTGTGTTTCTGTGTGATCTAGAAGCAACCCTCAGGTGGAGTGTGTGTGCCCTTGCTGTGCAGGAAGCAGTGCAGCACCGAGTTGCCGGAGGAGACCGTCAGGTATTTGCGCAGGGTGAAAATTAGTGAGAGCGCGTTGTTATGGAGGGAAGACATAGACCTAGTGAATCTTCATCACACTGGAAAGCTTTTGCTAACTCTGCTGAGAGATGGCCTGCTGGAGAGGTGAGTAAATGCACATCACATTCACACTTCTGAATTCAGTTGTATTTAATTTCAACTAATTTTAATAATTCACTTAAAAGTTGAATTTTGTATATATATTTTTTTGCAAAAGAGTTTGCAGTAGTCCCTTGGCATACAAATGTCTGTCTTAAAAGGCTTGCTTGTCTTTTAGAAACTTGTTTGTGTCCTCTGAGGCTTGTAAAAATATGATTTAGATGTGTATTTCAGGCCTCTGTGTGTTCATCTCATGACCCGAAGGAAAACTGCATTTGCACAAATGCCTCACAATTATGGCTTCTTCCCCTGCAGCCATCCACACCCATATCACCCCTATTTTATCTCTCTCCTAGCTCTGAGTACCACACTGTGGAGTCCAGTGTCCTGCGAGTGGTCCATCAGGACGGGCAGCAGGACGCAGCGGATGATGGGGCAATGTCTGCCCTGACAACAGTCGCCAGAGAGATTCTTCAAGACGCAGTGGAGCAGAGCAGAGCAGCACTGGGGGAGCTTCTCGGAGGTGAGGGAGGAAAAGGCACCCCCTGAGGGGAGTAATGGGGCGATGAAGGAGGACACACACAAATCCCCTGACATGACTCGCTTAACACTCACCAGGAGAGATGGAGGGAAAGCGAGAGGGGTTGGTGAGTTTGGGTAAGAAAAAGCTTAGAAAGGTGCACAGAGACCCATAATGTAACTTTTCAAAGCAGTTTTAAAAAATGCTGTCTTTTAAAGTAGTTTTCTCCCAACAGAGCAACAAAGTGTCTACAAAAAAAATAAATAATCCAGATATACTCAGGTCACCACTCCGAATCATTGAATTCTGGTGACTTTTGGACTTTTGTAGACTCGGTTTAGGGATATTTCCTTCAACCCTAACTTAAATGGAACTGCACCAGTATACAAAGCCAGGTCCATAAGCAGGTGGATGAGTGGGTTTGGTGTGGAAGGACTTGGTGGGCCTGCAGAGAGTCTTGGCCTCAACCTCATGGAAGATGTTTTGGATGAATTAGAGTGGAAACTGTAAGCCAGGCCTGCTCATCCAACATCAGTGTCTGACCCCACAAATGGAACAGACTCCTAAACTATGTGTAGCTGTTTCAATACCTTCTTTAAGGTACTGAAATCGATTAAACACATCAGATTGTACTTGGGTTACTGTCCTCTCAAAGACATTTAAAGCAGTGGTCCTATGGTGACGCCAAAGTCTGAACTTCATTCTGTATCTCTGCTGGTTTTCTACTCATTCAGTCAGTCAGTCAGGGAAGGTGTATGGAGAGAAATAGAGTAAATCACAGTGTTTAAGACGGGAAAGACTGATGAACAGAGCAGGAGAACAAAGTACTCCAAGTGGTCCATGCCCCATATGAATTTGTGACAGATCTTTGTACTAATTCATTGATTCTGAAATGACTCAACTCTATTCCTCAACAACAAACTCCAACCAAGACGATAAGTGTTATGGAGGTAGAGGGTATAAACTATATGTGGCTACTTTTTAATAATGGATATACTTCCATAATCATTCATACAGCACCCTGATAAGCTCAACATCGATTTACAAAGACCCCGCTGTGTGTGTACAAGTCAGAGCAGAGGTTTCCTATTGGATGAAAGCCAAGTTAGATTTTACAGAAGCTTGTCCTACAAAATAATGTCAGATTTGCAATATGATGGACTTATTTTTTGAAGTACATTAAACATTTTTATTTAAAACAAGAACTTCTGCTCTATTTATTGACTGAAGCCCTTGTTTTTCCATGTTTGTTTTGTTTGTCTCCAGATGCCTTGGAGATCCTCAGGGAAGCTTTGTGGATCAAACAGGACTCTGGCCCAGAAGAACTGGAGGACCTACTGAGATCTTTGGAGGAGTGGGGTGATGTCACTGTTGATCAGCCCGATGAAGTGAAGCAACAAGGTGCAATTTAAAATATGTTGGATTATATCTGAAAAAATTAACAAAGAAAAAGATTTGTAGGAAATTTGTGATAGTTTGGATTTGGCTCGCATGTTTTAATGCAGCTGAAACTCTTTACGTTCTTTACGCTGTTTAAAACCAACAAAAAATACAAAATTATTCCTCAATCTGAATTTGTTGCCAGGAGCTTGCTTCAGTGTGACTGGCCAAATTCACTCTAATTTATGAAGGCTATTTCGTTGAACATTTCATATCACGTATGTTATCTGTAATAAATAAATAAAGTTTATACTGATAAGAAAACCAAACCGTGTTCTGCTCAGTGTGGCTCTGTAGTGAAAAACCTCCAAGCCAACTGTTCTGCAGCATAAAGCTACTACATTTAAAATCTCCAAAAATTGTTTTAAATGAACTAAATGTGAAGAGAAACTGAACTTTGGTGCACCGAGCAAGAGTGCCAAGATGCTTTAGGTTGACTATTTGGGATTCTTGTCTCTGAAGCACTCGCAGTGTTGCTTAAGGGATGCAATCTGAATTTTAAAGTATTTTTTTCCATTCCTATGTGTTTATTCAGAACCTTGTAACATGTCCAGTGTAAAATTGGAAAAATTAAGATTTCTATAGTGTTCAAATTTCATAGTTAAAAATTTCCTTTGGGATCAGTGAAGTATTTTGAATTTGAATTCACAAATTACAATAAAAGTAGCGTAGTGTGGAAGCTGCCGCATGGTGGCCTCTAAGTGTTTTGAGGTTTAGATCTAGAATTGCATCATTTGTCCGGTTAACCTTTGGTTCTGGTGAAGATATTTACTCTGGTGTTTTTCTGTTTCTGTTGTGAAACTGTTTTGTATCATTTTGTGTGTGTTTTCATATAACTGTCAGTCTGTTTGTGTGTGCTGACCGGATGTAGAGTTATCGCAGCTGCTGATGATGGAGCTGAAGGAGTTCACAGATGGAGAGATGACCCTCGCGCTCACGTCCCTGACCACAGACAAGGAGGTTCGTTCCTTATTGTTGGTACAAACTATGGGTTTAAGGATGTGTAGCTTAATTAAACTGCTATATTTCTCTTCTTAGCATTTAAGGGGTCTTAAGTGCAAACAATTTTCAGTAGCTTCCTCACAGTTGAGATTTATGTAGAATCAACACAAAAACACACATGGGTTTTGTTGCAGAACCTGATTAATCAATTTATTCGAGATTATTAGCCACGTTAATATCTACCTACTAATGATTTGATTAAGCTCAAACATATCTAAATAATAATATCTAATGTTAATGCTGTGCTGCAAACTATTATTAAAAGAGGCTGGTTTTTCTGACTGAAAGAACATGTGAGAAATGATTTAGAAGGTTCCTGTGCTTTCTGGAAAAGTCTGGGTAAGCATGCAGTTTCATTTCATCATTTGCCAAGCTTAGTTCAGTGGAGAAAAACCAAAACTGACATTAATGATTTGCAGAATTTCTTATGTTTTTCATCAACTGAAATTCAAAACATTATGAAAAGGGGAGACTTTACTTTGATTTATTGCTAAATAATGCATTTTATTTTTCATTACATTTTTGTCAAACTTATTGATTGATTTGAGTTTTCAGTAACTAAAAGAAGCCAAAAACTAATCTACACATGCTGCTTGTTTGTCTTAGATTACTAACAATAATGAGGTCATAGGTCACAAATTGTGCTTTAAATCTGCAATTAATGATCCACAATGTAGATTTTCAAAGTACTGAAGACTTTCAAATAGTGCTATTAAAGTTTTTCTCAAAATACAAAAAAAGTCTTTTACGACAATACCAGATTAGAAAGTCAACCTTACAAGTGTGATTTGTTGAACATACGGATAATAAATCTTTACTTTGTACATGTTTTCTGCTCAAAGGTCCAGACTGTTTAAAAAAGTGTTTAATTTTAGCCTGACAATTGAGTTTTCAGACTAGGCCAGCAGTACTGGTTGCCTTGGCACAAAGACTTTAAATATGTGGCTGTCGCTTCCTCTGGATCACTTATAGAACTGGGGATAAAAGTCAATAAAGCGCAAATATGGAGGAAAACCAAAAGTAAAATTCTGAAGGAACTTCACACAAAATTAGATAAATGTAGCAAAACACACAAACAAAAACAATTAAAACAACTGAATCTGACATGACCATCAGTCCTGGGTCCTCTGGGATTAGTCGGTGGCAGAAGATAAATTAACAGGTTAGTTAGTCTTGATGGAAAGAGACTAAATGTCAATAATTCATTAAAGGACATTTTGAAGCAAAAACCAGGTCCAGTGACCTGGAGGAAGCAGTTCTTGTGGGTGAAAGGTCAAATCTGAAACGTTCTTCAGCACAACACCTGGATATTTTTTTCTGCCCGTATTTGAATTTGCTTATTATTCCCTGAGATATGGATTTTTAAAACCCAATAATTTACGATTTGCATTGGAATTTGAGTTATTACTAGAGTTATTAACTCTAATAGCTGCAGTCAAATTATTTGAATACGCCATGCTGATTAAACTGCATTTTAATACCTT
Source organism: Poecilia latipinna (assembly GCF_001443285.1). NCBI lineage: Eukaryota > Metazoa > Chordata > Actinopteri > Cyprinodontiformes > Poeciliidae > Poecilia > Poecilia latipinna. Next base: position 277,444 of record NW_015113076.1, on the reverse strand, counting down.
CTATTTTTTTCCTAGAAGCATCTAATGATTTCCTGTCTTTTAAATGATAGATGAAAGCCCAAAAAACATGCAGATTTATTTTTCATTCATTTATCAAAAAAGTTACTTTTGGTGATTTTATTGTTTTGGTTGCATTACACCTGCTCTGCGTCACTTTTTGGAGGTGTTTTTTTTTATTGCTGAGGAGCCCCTCTGAAGTTTTATTCTTCTGCATTTAGATGAGATGTAGATGGAGGCCTGAAAGCCTCACACACAGTGATGTATCACCATCCTCCCTGCTGATATTCAAAAATCCAACAAGCACACCGAAACGGCCCATCATTGTCACACACATTTGTGTAACGTTAGCGTTGACTTTTTTTCGCTGTTGCTGGCTCGCCTTGCTTCACACACACACACAAAACAAAGTAGGGTTTAAGCTTTTAAGTCTACCCCGTGCTTCTCTCCCTGCTACAACCTCTAATGTGTTCACTCTCCCCACCACTAAGCAAAAAAGAAAAAAAAATCATTCATTATTTCTTTTATATTTTCCTTCTCGAAGCCCATTTTTCTCAGCGACTGCCTAGCGTGCGGTATTAGGCTATGTGTAAAATAAATGATGTCTGTAGCCGTAGGGGTATGGCTCTTCCTCCCCCAGAAAACTACCTAACGTCCAAGGAACATTAAACACCCAGATCCTCGTTTAGCGAATAAATAACCATTCATTTGAATGGCTTTGCTCATGTGTGCGCACCGGACTTTCTGTGCATATTTTACCAGCGCTGTGCCTACACGCTGTGTGTCAGGAGGGAGAGATGGAGACGGAGAACAACCAAAAGAGGGGGGAAGAGAGAGAGAGAGAGAGAGAGAGGGCCCATTAAAGACTTAATATAGAATAAATGGCCAGGGGCCTGCGTGTCGCCAGCGGACCCCAACTCCACAGCGTCATGGTGGGTTACTAATGACCTGAGATCGGGCTCCAAAATGAACTCCTCATATGCATGTCATTTGCAATGTGTATATATTTATATATATTATTTTTTAATTGTGTTTGAAAAGAGAGTAAAACGGTATGAGAGTCATTTATTGAGAGGGCTTAGGGAAGTTCTGCCTTAAATGATTCTTTCCAGAAAACTAAATAAATTAGATTCAATTAGTCTTTAATGGTTTATGTGCTGTGTGTTTGTCAGAGAGACTTCTGTGTATGCGTGTGTGTGTGTGTGTGTGTATGCGTGTGTGTGTGTGTGTGTGTGTGTATGCGTGTGTGTGTGAGTGAGACAGCACTTACAGAGGACTGAGTTAGAGGTTTTGATGGCAGTGATTGCCTAGTTAGCAAAGGGAAAGATTGTGGTGTGGGATAACGATATGGACACATCGTACACACTGACTAATGTATTTTTGTTTACTGTACAAACATACATTAGTCAGCCTGGGTGCTGCTCAGCAATGGAAGTGCAAATGAAGAGAGCTCCAGAACCACTGCTGGAAGTAATATGTGTGAGTTGTTGTGGTGCTGTCAGAGTGACTGGTACCCGGGTTTGGCTGTAGGTGTGATCAAGTCCTGGTTAACCCAAAGCAAGGAGCTGCATATGACCAGCTGCACAACACTTTGCACAGACCTTTGTCGAAATAGTTCGACCCAGGCCTTGTGCGAGTTTGGCAGATGGATGCCTCTCTGCGAACAAAATGACACAATTTTCGCCGTGTGACTATGTCGATGAGAGCGCGATTTCGGCATTTTGCATGGAATATATTTAGAGGAGGCCATGGTTCTCTGCTGGACACTGATGTACTGAATTGGTGGTAATCCATTCTTTGCTTCAAGTGGAGGTCGTCGCGTATCTGGGGTCTTGTGATAGGACGGAGATGAGCAAGTAAGTTGGGGGCCATCTGCATTGAATCAGGCATAGCTGACGAAGAAAGAACTGAGCTACAAGGCAAAGTTTTACTTGAACTACCCGTCTATATTTTGAGAAAAAGAGGAGTAATTTAAAGTAGGCTGGCATTTGATCATAATTCCTCCCTTTACAGAGTTATAACCCTTGGTTTTCACTCGTGAGCTGGAGCGTTTCGCTTTAGGGAGCAGCGTCTGGATGTCCTTCCTAGACCTGGAATAAGCAGAAGACATCTGACTGATGGAAAACTGTTACCTGGACGTCTGTAGGGATATACAGCAGTGGAGGTCTCACCTGTATCAGGAGCTCTCAGAAGGCTTTAAATCATGTGTATTTCTGGTACAGATTTAGATTTAATGCGCCTGGGTGCTTTTGTGGCATCACTTACATTAACTTCAACAACTTTTATGCTTCTTTTCTAAATGCAGATTAAAGTTGGACGTGGTTTTTGCAGCCTCAACTTGGTGCTGGCATCAGCTCCACACTGGTTCTATGCATTTAATCTATTAGAGTGACTGAATGTCAAAGCCCTTAATAAACATTTATGTAGGTGTGTCATTAGACAAAATACAATTTTTTTTAGTTTATTGCTGTCAAATTTGGTATGGGAAATGGTAAGACTTTAGGTAATGCCTTCTAGTCCATAAATCCATGGTATAGCTAACTTTAAAGTGTATTATTAGAAGATAAATAGGTGGGGGGTTTTCAGTCTTCAAGATCATAAGTAACAATAGCGTTTACACAGATTCAGATTATTGTGGATTAAACTTCAGGGTGTTTTTTTGTTGTTGTTTGTTTTCCAAAGAGATCTCTATCAAAAACAGTTCAGGAAGAGCTTCAATTTTATTTTTTATTTGTGTGTGTGTGTGTGTGTGTGTGTGTGCTTTTTTAAGTGTTTTGGGCCACAATTTTAAGGGGATATATTTGACCAAATTTAGCTCTTATACTTGTGGTGGCAGCGACGCATCTATGTTTTCTTTTAAAAATAATTTACATGAGACGATAGAGGTTGAATCAGTTGACAGAGTAAAAGAAATGAAAGTTAGAAGCACAAGTTAAGTTGCTGCAAACCCCGTTTGACATGTTTTCTTGATGGTGTAAAAGGTTTTTTTTTTTTTTTTTTATGCTCAGATAGGCAGAGTTCGAATTAATGAATGCAGATTGCAACAAAAACACAATCTTCCCACAGTCGTGTCAGAGGGTGTGTGTCGGAGCTTTTCACAGCCCAAAAATTAGCGCTGGCAGATGAGGCTGCAGTTGGATGAAGAGTCGTCATGCTGTGGGGTTGATGAACTGTGGGAAGGACAGGAGCCCTCAGACACACACAGATTCCCGAACATGAGAATAATGTGTTTTTGCTTACATTAACATGGACGTCCAAGAATTGCAATATGTTCCCACAATTCTTTGTTTTCTGTTTCTAAAGGCATTTCAGCGCCGCTCATTTCGGTACTTTAGAGAACTCCTTGTAGTTTTATTTCCTGCTTGGCGCCCATGCAATAATCCACTGTTTCTACAAGATACCGTAATGATCGTAATGTTGTTTGTTTTTACTGTGTGGTAAACAGAATCAATCATCTGTGGTTCTGTGTGAGTCTGACCACTGTGTGTGTATTTGTTTACCTCTCTGTATCCCAATCCGCCCATTTTCTGCCAGCTATTTAAAGAGACCAGGCTTCGGCTTTTCAAGCAGCGACTTTCAAAGATATTTTGAATATTCATGTTCAATGGTATCAGGAAAAAAGGAGGTGTTTTAGTTGTAGACCATATTAAAAATATATCCTTCCTCTATACAGTTGCTGACTGCTTTGAGTTGGCCTGATGGATCACAGTAAAAGCGACTCCATATAGTTGATGAAGTTGAATGTTTTAACCTCACAAGATGTGAGAAAGTTCAATGAGTTTGATCACGTTTCCGAGTCGATGCTTCAGATTTCAGATCTTAGTTTAGCTACATGTTTCTGTAAGGCAGCATCCATTTATTTCTGAGAGGTCTGCCTCCAAAAGTGCCCTCTCTTTAAGTTGGTTTACCCAAACATCTAAAGAAAAACAAAGATTTATTGTGATTTTTTTTTTAAATCTTCTTATGGCTTTATTAACTTCAACAACAGAAATGGGGGGAAAAAATTAGGGGATTAGTGGAAAAATCTTCCCAAGTTAATGAAACTTTTATTTTTCTTAATTTTATTGATGGAAAAAATAACTTATTTTATGGACCTTCAGTCTAACAGAAACATTCACTGTTGTTTTCCGTCATTCCCAAAACTTACCTATAGATGCCAGTAAAGGACTCTAAGTAGTAAAGTACAACTTTCTGCAGCTGCAAGCAGCCTGAAGAGGTGGATTATCTGGCTATGATAGACTTTGACAAGCATACAAATAAAGTGCTAAATTGTGGAATCCGTGATTAATGTCATTTGTTTTTAATCCAGGTACTAATTGATTGATTGCTTTATTCAAAAGACTCGTGGTCCACAAAGATATGATACACAACAACACATATAAACTGATTACTTATTATAATCTGTGTGTAATCAGTTTTAGCTCAATTTTAGGTCTAATTCATTTCTGTTCTTCTGTCTGAAAGGAAAGTCATTTTTGTCAGAGCTCTGAAAAGACTTTCATCATCCTGACTGCTTCGTACTTCACTTTTCAACTCCTTTCTTTTTCCTGAAGACAAAAGAATCATATAATTTGAAGAGAGATTACTCTCAGCTGGGATTTCTTCCTTGTTGGTTGTCCAAAAACAACTTTTTTTTTTTCACTAATTAAACAAATTTGTTTTATTTTTGTACGGGTTAGAGATATATGTCCTTCCCTCTATCAGCTTACTTTGGGTTCTATTTGGCGACGTCTCTAATGTGTTGTTTGTTCATAGTCCTCTGGCCCTTCTGTTTGTTTATGCAGGGCCAGTTTTGCCCTACACCACTTGCACAAATAATTATGCTCGCTAATGAAGGGGCCCGCAGCCACGGCACTCGGTAAATGCCTTTCTGATGAGAAGCACTGGGAGACAGCAGGTGCAGGGTGGGCCTCCTAGGGACTAAGATTGAAGACCAGGAATCCAGGGTGCCCCGCCTGCCTTTCCTTTTCTCTAGATTTCTACTGGATAATACTTTGATTTCTTATTGTTTTCTGTGCAGTGAGGAAATAACTTAATAGACTGTGAGATAGACATTACTTATAGGCTTCGTAAATTGGGTAATGATTTAATAATTCTAATTTGGAATACATATTTTCACATCCTTAACCTGTTTCTTCTACTTTTCTACTTACTCCAATTGTTTCTATTACAAGAAGTCCATTAAGAACATTATTCCACTCCTAGATTCAAATTTATTGGATACAATAAGACATTGGACAAAAACATATCATTTATTTAAACAAGTTTGGAGAACTGCTGCACACCACAGTCATCTCTCTGCATCCTGCATATCTTGCACTGATGTTTTGTCCTCATCATCTCATCTAAAGGAAGAAAACAAGATCTTTTGACTCCGTCTTTTCTCCCATCTTCATTCTCCCCCTGTGGCTTCCATGGGTTTTGAGGGCAAACAAATAACAAAGCAAAACATTTATAGAGATAGTGCTTAGATCTTGGCCCCCAGATCTCTACACTTAAAGCTGAGTGAATGAAGCATGTGGAGAGGGCCCATATGAAATCGACGGAGAGACATTTGGGTTTCTGCCTGCAAACTTAAATGCCACCCTCCCCTCTTCTGTCTTCCTCTCCAAAAACTTCATAAGCAGTAATATTCTTGTGTGAGCTTGAGTGTGAACAGGAGGTGATGACTGTTAGTATGGGAGTGTGTGTGTGTGTTGCAAATGGTATATAGCGCACATGTGTGTGCACATTTGCATGTGTGCGTGTGTTTGAGCAGGGTGGTGTCAGCTCGCTCCTTGCCACCCCATTTACTGTAGCTGTACCGCTGTGATCACAGACAGATGTATAAATCAAACCTCGCTTGATGGATTCATCAGGGTGGCGAAACGATCGCCTGAGAAGAACTCGCAACTCTCTTAGCATTCCGTGTTCTGACGGAAAGGGTATGCAAAGAGCCTAAATGGATGAACGCTTGATTAATTCTTTGCCAGAGATGTTGGCGACAGCAGGAAATGTGTTTTTGCTTTGACTGTGTTTGCACGGGAATTTACGCACGCAGGGTGTGAGTTATGAGGCCTGAGTTTTGTACCTAAGGCTATTGTGCATAATGACGGCAGGTTGAGAGAGCTGCACGCAGCCGCTAAAGACTTGCCACCTGTGGAGTGGAGGCAACCAATGAGAGCGGGAGGAAGTGTGTGTGTGTGTGTGTGTGTGCGTGTGCGCGTGCGTGCGTGCGTGCGTGCGCATACGTGATGTGTGCGTTGAGATCCATGTGGGAGAAAAGATGAAGCCGGATATGAAGGATATGAACAGGCAAAGTGTGACGGAGAGACAGGTAGGCAGGTATAATCTAATGTCATTTATGCCGAAGATCTGATAAATGGACAAATCAATAAGTTTATATTCAAATAGGAAAACGGCTCAGGCATCCTGTCAAGACGTAAACTTTACAGTGTCCATCGTGGACACCGTGCCAGTGCTTTTGCCTTCTGAACTGACTTAATTATTTATAGCCTGGATTCAACATCCCTGAGAGATTTGGGCCAATAATGTCTTGAAAGCATCACACAAGTTGATGCAGATTTGTCAGCTTCACATCTATGATGCAAATCTGCCAGAAATGCTCCATCAAATTGAGATCTGGTGACTGTGGAGGTCACTGACGTTCAGTGAACTCAAAAAACAAGTTTGAGGTGACTGGAGGTGCATCATCCTGCTGGAATAAATCATCAGATGATGAGTACGCTCATTGTAGTATTAAAGGGACTAACTCCCTTTTGTTATAAACTAACAGAATTTTAATCGAGAACTATTTTCAGGAAATGTGTCAGAAACAGGTAGGGCACAAACATTTAGTGAGGATGAAAGTTTGTGCTACTCTTATAATTTTATTTGTAACAAGACTTTACTGGGCATATTTTGATATGACCGAGATGCTGGCTGTTATTTAATAATTTTCTCTAAACATCAGTATTATCTTAGTGTTGCTTTGTCATTTTGCAGTGAGTCAGTAAATATCTTGATTTGCTTTTGTGTGGGAAAAAAAATAAGCAGATTATGTTTTTAAATACACTATAGTGCCAAAAATATCCACTTGTTTGCCTTTACATTCAAACTTGTGTGAAATCCCATTCTTTATCCACGGAGTTTCGTGTGATGCTGGCCCACCATTTCAGTTTAAATGTATTTATTTATTTGACAGGGACAAGGCCCATTAATCAGCATTTTTGTAAATGCACTAAAATTAGCCAAGTGTCTATTTTTCATCTGTCGTCTCTATTTGTATCTGTAACACAATGTTAATGAGTTTGTGAGGTCAGACACTGATGTTGGACGGAAAGGTCTGGATCACAGTTTCCTCCAATTCCACACTCATCTCCACTACTCTAGTCCAGTGGAGGCATGCTTCACAACACTGCATCTGACACTTTGCGTAGCACTTGCTAATATTTAGCGGTGAGAAAATTTCATGGCTGGACTGTGTTCGCTATCCTGGTCCCATGCTGGAGTTCACCAAGCCTCTGATCTGAGCCCATGCTTTGTCTGAACCAGTTTGTGTAGGTGCTGGATTCCACACACCTGTGGCCACTGAAGAAATTGAAGCACCAGAAATTAACAGTTTAAAGAGGAGAGCAAATACATTTGGTAATATAATGCACAGTGTCAGTAGCCGCAGCAGTTTCTGTTGACTATCAACTCAATCATACACACGTCAGTTGATAAATTGGGAGTCAACTTTGGGGTTCTGCAGAAAAACTGCTATATCTCAGCAAAACACTGGTTTCTGTGCATGCATCTTAATATTCCTAGAGACGGTTAGCAAGTGGATTTTAAATCTAACATGTTGATAATTTATAAGAAAAGGCAATCTGTGTGTCTGGGGGTGGCAGAGGGAGAAGGAGGAGGGGCAGCAATATGAGTAGTAATTTACTCAGTTAAGAACCAAATGGCAGACAGACTGTCGCCCTGCGTGTCATCGCAGAGCTTCGCACTCTGCTCGTTTTCTGACTCTGTTTCCCCGCTCCTGTGTGTAGTTCTGTGTGCAGACGCATGCAGTTGGCTTGTAGCGTTGCGATCTGAACATTTCTTAGCAGAATGGGCTGTAAACGGTGGCGCCTTTATGGCTGTAATAGAGATTTTATGTGCACATGTTTGCTCATAAAGTCGGGTTACAGTAGATAACTGCAGGTGGATTAATCTGGGTAGCTGTGTGTGCTGGGAGTCGCATGTGTCCTTACTTGTGTATACCCATGTGAGTGAATATGTGTGTTTTATTGAATCTCGGGAGGCTTCATTGCACTCATCAGGATATCAGCATTGAGGAATGGCAGTGTCAGTGAAGTGACAGTTGTGTGTGTGTGCCCAACGATTGATGTTCTTAAATCTGACAGCAGCCATATTGTGGTGAGAGAAGGGAGGGATGGAGGCTGGAGCGGAGGGAGGAGGACTGCAGCCCCCTCATCCTCGCAGGTTAATATTGACACAGCCTGGGCAGACACAGTGCCTCAAGCAGTCATCAATCACCTTCAGTGGACTCATACAAACACGTACACACACACACTCGCTCTCACGTAATGAGAAGGACCACACACGTTTTGAAAGAACATGACAGAAACGCGTGTTTTAATATCCTCGGACGGCTTGACTATGTCATATAACGCACGCAATCGTGTGAAGAGCAGCATTAACTTGCTATGAATATCTCTCTTTATGTGAAAGTTCAACTTAAATAAACGCAACAACAATTTCCAAAACTTCCCTAAGCAAACAGTTGTACAGCAAATGTAGATAAATCAAGCAAATATGTTTTCAAAAGTATCACTTTGTACACTTTATGCATATCCCTGCGTGGCAAATTATGATTGCAGTAACACTGTTGTTAATCATTTCAGAGGGAGCGAGAAAAAACAAGTTCCCTTGACAAACAAAACAATTAATTAATGCAACTTTCTATCCATCAATCACAGAGGATGTCACTGAATTACCATAATCTGTGCATGGTGGCTGTTTTAAGAGCAAACAGTTAATTTCCAGACAATAAATCACAAAGTATCTTTCTACCCCTCTGTGCACTTTGACAGCTCCGTCTCTCATTACTACAGATGAAGACACACTTGAAACTACTTTTACTAAATAAAATTAAATCGAATGTGCAATAAAAGTAACAAAGTCTAACAAAGTTAGCAACAGATGTAAGCAAAATGTTTGGAATCAAAAAACTGTATTTGTAAGATTATGATGAGTCGAAAGAAATGGTGTCATTTTTAATGTTTTTTTTTATATATTTTTCCCCCCTCTCACATTCAGGACTGGCATAATTACGTGGATGACCTGAAATTATTCTGTCACCAGAATGGCTATGATGTTCTTGTGGCAGTCTTGTCCATTAGGGATACAGTTCATCATCCTCGCCAGCAGGTGGCTGTCTACTCAAACAACACAGATGTCCTAAACCAGGTAAAATCCAACCTGTCTGTAAAAACAAATTAGTTTTTTATTTAATCTTTTGTGTTCATTAAAACCTACTGAGAAAATCAGCAAAAAGTTCTAGTTTGCTGTAAATCCAGAATATTACCAGTAAAAATGTCACATTGTGTATTTTTGGTGATGACCTTTGCTGTGAATGTAATTTTAATTTTAAAAAACACAAATAGAATAAACAGGATGTCACCATTTATCGGCTCTGGTTACAGATCTGCGCTGAGCTGGAGGAGTCCTCCAGCTGGTCTTTTTCTGGTGAAACAGAAGAAAGGGAAAATCTCCAGGTCTACCACATTCCAATAAACACATCCGGCCCTTCCGGTACTCTTCCTCTGCTGCTGGAAGACATCCAGAGCATCCTGAAGGACTTTGTGAGCCGGCGAAACTCTGTATTAGGCTGCCACCCCAGCAGCAGGACTTCCTCCACAGAGGGAGTAGCGGGCAGCGTGGAGTTTTCCCAGGGATCGTCTGGCATCAACGACATGGACGGATCTGACACAGAGAGGGCAGATGGCAACGGAGACGTGGCAGCAGAAGCAAGGTATTAAATGCACTCAACCTCAAAATTGTACACACCCCTGTTAAAAGACATGGTCTGTAATGTCAAAAAGAATAGGCTGTTATAAATTATGTTTGAATTTATTCTGGCTGTGATGTGCCGCATTACTTGTACAGTTGAAATGAAAAACAATAAGGTCGAAACAAGTTTTATTTCGGCAAATGTGGCTCTTGGGGTGTTAAAGGTTGCCGACTCCAGCCCTAGATAGAGTCAAGAACTATATCCAGTGGAAAAACTGTGTTTGTCTGAAGAAGACTGTGGATAAAATAAGGTTGGAAAAGATGAAATCAAGATGTAGTATGCTGAAAAATATTTATTTAGATTATAACTGGATTATTGCAAGTTTTTTTTTTCCCTCCATTAAATTACAGAGTAAATGTCTCATTAAAGAGTGTAGAAGTTTTGAGATGATCATCATCCCAAAGACATTAGCATTTTAACAGGGATTTGTACTCTTTTCAGATTCACTATACTTAATTATGATTTAATCAATACTGCCACGGTTTAATTTTATTTTTGCAAACAGGGTGATTGCAGAGGGTGAAGAGGAAATGGGAGCTGTGGGGGTCGGTGTTGGTGGGGAGCTTTTGAGCCCTGACAGCGGTATGACAACCATCCGCAGCAGCCGCTCCTCCAAGGAGAGCTCTGTGTTCCTCAGTGACGACAGTCCAGCAGGCGAAGGTCCGGCTGGCGGACCAGGACTGCTCCTTCTGAGGAACCCTTCTCCTCTGGGGTTTTCATCTCTCTCCCCTCCTGTCCCACCTGAGAGGAGGAAGCACCGCTCCAGCAAAAACAAGAAAGACAATTTCAATTTATTTAGCTTTGACCCACTTCACAGCAGGGACCAGCCACTGCCAGCGGAAGGAGAACTGGTGGATTCTCTAGAAGGAGTTGATGAAGTGGAAAGAAGAGCTGGAAGCTCCAGCTTATCAGAGCTGGATGAGATGAGCTTGATTGATTTCTCTGCTCCAAACTCTATAGGAGGGCTAGAAAGTGGAAATTCCTCAATTGATCACCACGGTCAGATCTACGGGAATGAGATGATGGACACAATGGTTCCTCCAACTCCCGTGAACAGCCTGGTAGGTAGCCGCCCACCCAGCAGCTGTGGTGTCAGGTTTTTCCCAGAAGATGTTGTCGAGAGGATCAATGGCCTACAGCACAAAGACAGTGTGTCATCATCCCTATCAGAGACTTGGGATGACCTGAGCAGTGAAACACAAGGAGCAGCTTTCTCCAGTGACATTAGTGCATTAAATAAGGTCCGCAGCTCAGGCAGTCCTCAGAATGTTTTAAATGAAGTAAAAGACTCGATGGGTGATGCAACAGAAAGAGATATTGTAGACCAAATATCAAAGCCAGATGCTGCCTGTCAGAGGGCAAAGACTCTTGAACCTCAGCTTAGTTTGATCACTGAGCAGACTGAAACATGTGAAAACTGGAACCCAGGCTATGCACTTAGGGATCAGTGGGACCCCGCAATCTTGGCTGATCTTCAGTTAACGCCACCTGAAGATGGTGTGTTTTTAAAACCCAAAGCTACTGCAGAAAAACATGTAACACCACCTCTATTGAAAAAGAAACTCACCCTAGACACTTTAACACCAGAAACTTCTAAAGAAGAGGATGAAGGTAAAAGACCAGGCCAACAAACGGAGCTCCTAGACTTTTGGACGTACTCAGCCCAAAAGGGATTTCTGAAATCCGACAGCGGAACGACCACCTCCTACCCTGAATCTCTGGATATGTGGAATATGACGATCAGGGACGACAGTTTCTCACCTCTGACTACTCCAGACAATTTGTCTGAAAATGCGGGATCCTTCAGCGGGCTGAACGCTGTTATAGGGAAAGACGCATCACTGGAAAGTCCAGTGGGATATTCTGAAGGTGGCATGGCGATGTGGAACACCACCATTCAGGAAGAAAGCTCCTCCGCAACAACGACCCCTGAAGGACCTGAACATAAAAAAGATCTGGCGTGTGTCGGATTGTTGGCAGCTAACTCTTCTCCTGAGACAGAGGAAAAAGGGGACCTTCAGTCACCTGAAGATGATGACTGGAGAGGTGTTGAGCACAATGTGAAAATAGTCATAGAAACAGCTGACAGTGGATTACAGGGGGAGGAAATGACCAACAATGACATGCAAAGTGTTCAGAGAGAGCTTTTAGAGACTGGAATTGGGAACTTGGGTTCTGCACAATCAGATGTTGAATCTTCACCTCACGGAAGCACTGACTTATGTGACTTACCTGTTCATGGCATGGTAACATCCACCTCTGAATACGACAACGTCGGAGCTGGGGGATGGAGCCGCGCATCCTCCCCTGACAACTTTCCCAGCCCTGTAGTGGACCTGATACATCTAGAGGAGCAATCCAGCCCTTTTATAGCAGTACCCAGACCTTTTCAGAATCAGAGAACTGATCCTCTTGGAGAAACACAGGCAGATCTAGACAGAGATCAGACAGAAAACCAAATGTTTGTATTTGACAAAGAGTTTGATAATCTTACAGGTAGCACAGAAAGTCCAGTTGAGAGTAAGTCCAAAAACACGAGCAGTGATGTCTTTGAGGATACTGATTGGATGGAACAATCCAGTGAGCATTCTCCATTTGTTTTAGTGGACCAGTCTACTGTCACTCTGCTCGTTTCAGGAAGTCCCAGGGAAGATGCTAAAACCCAAGTCCAGACTCCCCAGTCACTATCTCTAAGCCGCCTGGATGGAGACGGCCATCTATCAAAGAGACACGATGGATCAGACTCCGCCTCATCGTTAGATCTGACCATCAAAATGGCCAACAATGTACAGGAGGGGTCTCCAGCTGAAAACCAAGAGCTGGGCCAAAAAGAAAACAAAATCGCAGAAGAAATATCTTTGAGCTGTTCTCCAATGGGTGAAAGAGAAACACAAAGTAGCCCTAGCAGTCTTCACTCAGGTCATCACAATAACCATGAGACTAGTTCTGATGGAGACTCATTCTCAACCTTAGAAATGGAGTACATTGTCATGCCTGGAGCAGTAAAGGAAACTAACAGGGAGTCTGCAAATGAGATTACACAGGAAGACAAGCAATCTAATGTAAAATGGAGCCCCATGGAGACATTCAGCAGGCTCTCCTATGCTGCCACTGCACTGAGATCTCACACCAAATCTGCACATGATGAACACCTGGAGAATGTTCAGCAAAGCAGTCAACAACAGACCAGAGGAGCTGAAAGCAAATCCTTGTCGTCTGAGTCAATCAATCCTTACCAATCCAGCCTTGATTATAACCCTGACCATCACATACTGCCAGGAAAGTCCACCTCTGACCAGTCAAAAAAGATCTCTGAAGCTTTCCACCAATCAAATTTTGGACAAACAGAAGAATCAAACTCTGAAAATGAGTCTGGGTTAGCTGCCAGAAGTGTGTCTCCTTCCCTAAGATATCCGTCTGATCATTTCCTGAAGACCAGAGAGGAAGTCTATGTCCATTCACAGATCTCAATGGAGGATTCTGATGAAGGTGGGCAATCGCCACCAGCTCCTCCGCCAAGCACTGCTTCTTTGACTGACCTTAAACTCTGGGGAGGCCAGTTAGTCGGTCAGGACGCACCTCAACCAACGTCTGAAGCCCAGTCCCCGGCACTCACTAACAGTTCAGTCTCTCAAAACAGCTCTTTGGTAAATTCCCCAGTAAATGAGCTGTGTTTTTCCACTGATAAAGGACTTGGCTTACCATTTTCTGGAGATTTAATGGAAGAAGAGCAAGAAGATGATGATACAGAGTCCACTGCCCTGCCAAAATGCAACTCAGGGGAACCTCATGAAAGAAAAGAAAGAGAAGGGTTTGAACCTCCTGACCTCTTGAGTTTTACTGAGGACCTTATTGAAGCTCCCATGTTCCAACAAACAGATTTAGAAACTATTGAACAAAAGAATGACGGGTTTCTACTTAACAGAGAGGCCTACTATGATTCACAATTTATAAGGATGGAGGAGCAACAGATTGAAGATCATGAAGCTTCTGGAGACATTGATTCGCCTGTTTTAAGGTAAGCTTCCCCACAAATAAAATAGTGATGTAATAAATGGGGTTTATTTCTTCAAATTCAGAAAAGATGCCTCAGTATATTCTTAACCT
>NW_015113076.1:244737-260079 GCF_001443285.1 Poecilia latipinna | reverse complement strand
TAGCTTTTCACTTGAGTCTTGCAGAAAAAAAATAAATAAATTGGCATCACTGAGAACCCTGTCCTAATTGAGCTGGACAGTTCTCCCCAGGATATTGGTTCAGCGAAGAGTGTGTGTGCGTGTGTGTGCACACATGTGGGGTGGATGAGTGAAAAATGAGTGCTAAATCAGGGAATCTATGTCTGTATCGGTGAGAGGAGATAAAGAGCTGTATATATGCATCTGAGTGCGTAGGATGTGTGTTTAGCATCGAGGTTTGATGTGCAGCTCTGCGTTTTGTTTTTTATAAATCAGTTTACGCCTCATTAAATATGCATTACCTGCCTCATTACAGCTGGAGCCCCTCCACTGCTTATGGAAATGGCCCCCCTTGCTTTCTAACAAGGTGCTGGCATACATGTGTATTAGCAAGGAAAAGTTTACATATGTAAAATCAGGTGCAACAGAGAATACCTTGTCCATGTGGCTTTAATTTTGCATTAGTAATGCATTTCTGCAGTACTTTGTTAAGCTGAAAGGTAGAGGTTTTTAAAACATAATTGCATATATTTTTGTTTGCATCTAAATAGTATGTGGGAATGTTAGGATCACTTACACTTATTTTAAGATTAAAGATGAAAAAAGTGGAAAAGAAATAGATCAATAGTAAAGTCAAAATGACACTGGCACCACACCTACGACAGCCAGGTCTTGTTTATATAAGCTTGTAACTTCATACTTTAGAATAAGATGGAATAACACAAAACTATTTTTCTGCTAACGTATGGACAAATATGGGTTAGAAAGAACACATCAGTTTCAGTTTCCTTGAAAGTGTAACATATTAATACATCGATACGAGTACATCAAAAACTGAGATATTCCTAAGGATTTAATGTCAAGATAGAAGGAAAGGTCACAGGTAACAGAATCGAGACACTAAAAGGAGACCCAGAGAAGAGAAATAAGAAAAGTTTAATACATGCGTCTCTCTCCCTCAATGATGTCTCTGAAAACATTACTTTGTTTTTTCCAGTGCAGTACTGCCATCAACAGATCATTCTAACAACTGCAGAAATTCCATGCATTTGTTTTTTACATTTATGAAGAACAAGGGGATAAGTTGCCAAAATATAAAAACAGACCCCTACTGTATGGAGAGCCATTTCAGCCAAAATTAAATAAATAAGGATCTCCATACTAATGTAGATTCTTGACATATAAATACATAAATCTATTGGATTTTCCAGCAGATAATTTGACTTCTCGGAGTATTAAACATACAAAACTGATAAGATAAATCATTTTCTTTTCTTCTTTAGTTACTCTGTAATTCATGGCAGTGAATCAGCATAATGCAAAAGTGGTTATTTTATGTTTAGAAATATTTTTATTAGTGAAACGGGTGGATCCAAAGTGTCTTTAAACTAGGTGACATTGTTTTTTTTTAGCTTTTAACCACACTTTGTTGCTTTCAAATTGGGTAATATTATTTGTTTTATATAATTTAGATATAAAGTCTGAAGTATTGCCCAAAAATACAGTGAGGTATTGTTGAATGAGTGTCACTGTGTCCCATATGTATTTGCACTGATCCCAGATTCCTTATCCCCATAACAGAAGACACCAAGACGGAACGTGTCAGCCGCCATCTCAGCCGATTAATGAAAATGCTGCACCTGATCCGAACACAAGTCTCGTTCAAAACAAGTATGGGTACAACTACCACCACATCGACCAAAGAACTGAAAACCAGCATGTTCACCCACCCTGCGCGATTACCAAGCCCGAAAGGCCGCAGAGCACCTCAGATGTTTACGCCGAGTTCACAACCGATGCACAGGTTGAGTATTTCAGAGCTGAGCAGATCGAGAACCAAACTGGAGCCAGCGCCCGTCACAGCCTGGATTTTAGGTGTCAGTACATTACTGACGACACATACGTGGAAGAACCCACGAGCAGCTCCGAACTCCAGTACGCTCAGTACGAAGCTGGAGGAAACCCTGGGACGGAGGATCGTGCTCGATATGTGTCACAAGGATATGTTCACTTTCGTCTGTCAAGGTGAGTTGCTCCAGAAAATAAGTTCAGTTTCTGGATTTTGATTCCATCCTTTTCACTTACCAAATACAATTATGTTGAAACTGAAAATAAAAATCTGCCTTAAATAAGAAAAATATACAAATTGTTGCATTTTAATTAACAAAACAAACATTACTTGTGATTGACCAAAGTTGTGTGCATCACTTCTATCATTATTATACCTCCAGCATAATGACTTTCTATGCACAGTCAGTCTTTGTAGATCGTGTGCAACACACCCACTTATTGCACATTTGATTTATTTCTTTTTCTTTGCACAGTTTACCTCTTCTTGTTTGGAATCTTTGCAGATGGGGCCCCATAACTGAAAAATGTTCTCGTGCCCTCAATATTTTTCTTTTTCAAGTTTTTATGTAATTTTTCCATAAAAATATCATGAAAATGACTGCAGCAGTCTGAAAATGATTGATTGACACTCACTGCACAGCCTTCAATATTCAAGCCTTGGGGTTTTATCTGAGCTCGTGTTTCAAGGCAGGTTTCCATCGTTTCAGGTTCGCTGCTTTCGCAAAGGTGTTTGCTTGTTTACCCTCCCACACATTTGAACTTGAGTGACATCCCATTTTAAATCCATGGAGTTTTACACGATGTCGGCACATTCTTTTCAACTATATTAGCTTCTAAAAATGCTTTTTGACCGGGTATAAAAATCACAAAAGTAGTAGAAAAAGACAATAAATCTACTGTGCTTTTCCTTCCTAAGATACTTTTTTTTTTCTTATGAGACACTAAAATAAAGCCTGTTTCTAGATTTGTTTAGGGGGTGCCCTGGTCGTAGTGTTCCCATTAGTAGTTCCTGTATTGTTGTGCTCATTTTGTCCCACACTGGAATAATGTCCCGCCCCCTCTTTGGGATGCATGACCCTCCCCTGTTTATCACTGCTTGTGTGTGTGTGTCTATTTGCATACATGCACAATAGGCCTTTCCCCTAATTAACTAGTCACGTGACCTACTGTGGAAAGTCTGGTTCGGAGGACACTGTGATGACAAAAAGGTAACAATCTAAATTTCTGTAAAAGTAAAAAAAAAAAAAATCTTGTGCATGTGTCTTCATGCTGTGTGTCCGGGCGTCTCTGTAGTGCTTTTCTCCATTGTTAGCGGTCTGTATGCTAATCAGAATCTATTAGAGGGGCTATGGTTGGAGGGAGGTGGTAACACTGCACGGTATTGTGTCCTCGGCCCACACGTGCAGCCTGGGAATGAAGCAGCGGGTCAGTTTCTCTCCATCTGCTTTGTCACGTCTGTAATCCTTCATGTCTTGAGTCAAATGAATGGATTTTAGATTCCGTTTTATTCAGTGTCATGGGAACAGCTCTGTTCTTTTGCTTTGGAGATAGATGATTGTCTTTGCCTTGTTTGGCCCTGTACTGTGTGTAGTTGTGCCTCTGGTGGCATTGGTCATAGCAATGATAGTTTATGTCATCGCTCACTATTGTATTTCTTTGCCTCTGAGCAGAAACTCCCATCAGGGAGAAGGTGAAGCAGCAGCGACGATGATGAAGATGGACTCCAGTGAAGAAGCAGCTGAGAAGCTGGAAGACAGAGAAGGTAAATAAACAGAAAACGGAAAAACAAATCTTGTATTGTTTTCACTTCTCAAAATCTTCTGCGTGTGTTTTAGTTGTTAAAGGAGGTTTATGGTACAAAAAAGGCAAAAATAAAAACCCTCAAAAAGGAATCTGTCCTGATGTTTGTTGCTTTTTTTGGGAGGAATAGTCAACTTTTTTTTTTTATCTCTTTACGTGGACACACACCTCTGGCATGTAAAATTAAAAAAATGCAACTCCCGAAAATTACAAAAAAACGAAAAAGGCTGAAATAAAGAAAATCAATACTAGGGCAGACGGGAAATAAAGAAAATGTTTTTCACTCTGACTAAACATTTTTGTATTATGTAAATCTGGATTTCGTTCCCCGTTTGCCCCCATAAGCAAGTTTGTACTCACATCTCGGGTTTTCTTTTCACTTACTTACTTGTAATTAAGCATGGACATACATAATCGAAATAAAAGATTATGTACTGTATGTTTCAGTTAATTTATGCATAATACATTTTTTACTACACCATGTTTCATTTTGGGGGGTTCTGATCTTTTTTCAGCTCTTTTTTGAAGGGACATTTTGGCAAATTTGTCCTGGAAAATTATTTGTTTAGCACATTTCAGCAACAGCGTAGTTGAAACACTTTTCATTATTATATCAATAATATTAACAGACAAACAAAAAAAGAAAGAAACATTGCATTACAGTGGCAGAATAAAGAGAAGTAATGAAAAGTTTTAATCCAGATGAGAATTAATCTATTTTCCAGAGTTTATCCAACAGTCTACACTTACGACTGGGTGTCAT
Organism: Poecilia latipinna; assembly: GCF_001443285.1. Taxonomy (NCBI): domain Eukaryota; kingdom Metazoa; phylum Chordata; class Actinopteri; order Cyprinodontiformes; family Poeciliidae; genus Poecilia; species Poecilia latipinna. The sequence continues at coordinate 255,647 of NW_015113076.1, read as the reverse complement.
ACTACTAGCATCTCTGTCTCTTCTGAAATCGTTGTACAGATCCCTCCTCTTCAGCAGACACTTCAGTGGGATCAAACCAAAGGAGGAAGCTGTCGGCTCCGCCAATGAACCTGTCGCTGGAACGCAGTGAGGGGTCGCTTCTTTCAGAAGATGCTCTGGACACGGACGACGATGCCTTAGACACTGGGGACGATCTGGATGCCAGCATAGATGGGATAGACACACCTGACGAGGCAGACTCACTGGAAATGAATGTCCAGGGTGAGATACAAGTCCAAAGACTCAATGCAAATGTGGCACATGAGCATGAGGGTCTCACAAAAGTACTTATACGCTCAAAATATTTCACATTGATCTCAAAGCAACACAAAATACTAAATTTATTCAACTGGGATTTTATGTGATAGACCAACACAAAGTTATTGAGATTTGTAAGGTGCAACCAAAACTATACATGATTTTAAGATGCGTGACATAATTAGCTTCTTGAAGGTGCAGCTGAGAGCTTTTTGTGGAATGTGTCTCCTACCTTTTCCCACCCGGAGACTGAGATATTTGCAAAAAAAATAAAAAATAGCTGTAGGCTGTTTATGGTATCTGTGAACATCAGTTGTGAAGTTTTGCTGCAGAATCTCAATTTGAGTTTGATCTGAACATTGATTTACTCATCCTGACATGGGAATTTGCTTTGATCTAAACTCATTTGTTGTTCTGGCTGTAAGTTTAGAACTGAAAGGTGGAAACCTTTCACAGCCTCTCATAGGTTTTCTTCCAGGAACGCTCTATGTTTAGCTCCATCTCCCCATAAACGTTGTCCAGCTTCCCCGTCCCTGCAAAAGTAAATAAAAGAAAAAAAAATTAAAGAAAGGAGTCCCACATCATGATGCTGCCACCACCACATGCCAAATGGAAAAGTGAGTCCATGGTAATGTGCAGTGTTTCTATTTTTTTAGAAAGTTCCGTTTTGGTCTCATCCCCTACTAAAAATGTGACTTCTGGTGATTCTCTATCAGTATTTCTTTCTGACAGTCTTTGATAAAAACCGTATATTTGTGGAGTGCTGTGACTTTTAGGTTCCAGACATGTCGTGGCTGGTCTTTTGTTGTGTCAAAGCCTTTTCATCTTCAGATGAAGGATCGGACAGTTTTCCGTGAGCTTGGAGTATTGATCAACAGCCGTATCCGTTTTTAAAGTTTCTCCCTTATTTGATGTTTCTCTCGTATCGTTAATGTCACCGACGACAGAGTCAGAAGAGGCTGGTTTGGGGGCCGGAGCAGCGTCAGGTGACGCCGCAGCAGAGCGTCGAGGAGAGGAAAAGGGAGACGACCGGCTGTGGAGGAGTGTGGTGATCGGAGAACAGGAGCATCGCATTGATATGAAATGCATTCAGCCATACAAGAAAGTAATTTCCCATGGAGGTATGGAGACACCAATGGTTGGCTTCAGAAGACTTGTCTCTTCTGTTCATTTTATCGTCTCACAATTTTCCAAAACAGGTTCAGCAAAGCCTTCACCCTTTGTTTCGTAGATTCATGTCATCATGTGGGCAAATGCTGAACTTTGTCTGGTTTAAATTAATGTCAGCATTTACATCCTTTGTCACTGAACTCTTTCTGTCATTTTATCCATTTAGGTCGATGGGTGATACTAAAGAGAAGCTTCTTATTGGCTTCTCAGAGCTTTCTCTGTGTTTTCGGTTCCTCTCTGCCTTTGAAGTACGACTGCAGCATTATTCATGTCAAACTAAAAAAAAAGTCTCCTCACTGAATGTCCCTTTTGTTTCAGAGCTAATAAATATGGAAATAGAAAAAGGTGTTTCAATAACTTTCCGCAATCCGAGAACTGGCGTGGTGACTTTTCTTGTTTTGCAGGTTACTATGCCGAAAAGAACGCCATCATCGTGTTTGCAGCTTGCTTCCTGCCAGACAGTGACTGTGAAAATTATAACTATGTCATGGAAAACCTTTTTCTGTAAGTTAAACTTTTCAATCTCCCTGATTTCATGTAAATGGTCAGAGCAGACACGATGCCCACATCTAATATCAAAAACACGGACATTAATTCACTGAGTTAGCTTCATAACATCTGGGGTTTGTATTTTATATATATATATGGTATTACCTTGAACTGGCCCTAGAAAGTGATGCTGAAATGAGGAAGCATTTTCTCATTCATTTAAAACCAACAACGTTAGACCCAGAATGCCATGATATTACGTACCATTATTATTTTCTTATCATTATGAAGGTAACGTGATAAATCCAGGTCCGATTTCCTCCTCCTTGCAGCTACGTAATCAGTACATTAGAGCTGATGGTGGCAGAGGATTACATGATTGTGTACCTGAATGGAGCCACTCCTCGAAGGAGGATGCCGGGTTTCACCTGGATGAAAAGGTGCTACCAGATGATAGACCGAAGGTAATCATTACACAAGTGCTTGCTCTCTCATTTCTACAAGATGTGATTACATATTGGACATTTTAAGATCCAAGCCTAACTTGGGTCTTAAGATGGTTTCAGATCATTTTCAGGTAATTGACAACTAAATGATCTGCAGTTACTTTTTGTTGTAAAGTTTTCTCACAAGCTAACACTGTAAATTTATATGTGTTGTCGTTGTCTACCAGTGAATGTTTTGTAGTTTAAAAAAACTTTTTTTTTCTCTAATTGAGATGGAAATAGGATAGAAATTGATGGTGTTGTCACGGTCCACAAAAAAACTTTAAAATATCTTCAGAGAACACGGACATAGCTGTTTGTCTCGATATCCTTCATGATGTTTAGTTTTCTCTCTCGCTTCCTGCAGACTGAAGAAAAACCTAAAGATGTTCATCATTGTCCATCCTTCCTGGTTTATTCGGACTCTGCTGGGACTCACCAGGCCCTTCATAAGGTCTTGTCGTTACTCACAAGTCACTTGCACACAATATGGACATAAAATGCAACGATGAATATCATCATACAGCGCTGGATATCGACTTGCACTGAAGTCTTTTTGATTCCTGTTTTTGTGCAGCTCAAAGTTCAGCAGTAAGATCAAGTATGTTCACAGCCTGCAGGAGCTCGGAGAAATAATCCCAATGGAGTACGTCCACATTCCTCCCAGCATCATGAAGTGAGTCTTTGTCAGGACTATGTAAAACTATCCTGAGAGAATAATCAACTGCGTATGGGCATATCTGCATGTTGACTCTGTGTATGTGGACCAGCTTGTTTGAATATTTTGAAAGGGAAATTGCCTCCTGCTCCAATCTCGCAGATCTTAACTGCAAGCCTAAACCTGACTGATAAGACATCACCGCAGGACATTTGCTTGTAAGCATTTTACAAAACGGCGTTTGCCTTAAAATATTGCAAACAATTTTACGAAAGGTTTCCATGATAATAGCTTGCTCATCTGCTGGTGATTTGAAAATCAAAACCAGCAGATTCAGACTAACATTTGACTTTGCTGCATCCGTCCCAAAATCAGCTGCTTTTTTACATTTTAATATTTCTCTTAGTCCGGGAACTGACTTTCAGTGTGAATGATCAATTTTGAAAATGCGTGTTGCATTTAAACGAACAGCACGTTGCATCTGTTAGCGTGCAATCATAATAAAATTCAGTAGCGCTCACAAAGCAAGTCTGACTCCTGGTTCTGTGGAACTTCACTCTGACCCGTGTCCAAACCAGGAACAAGCTGACTGTACAGAGTTGATGTTAATGCGTTCCTACATGGTAGAGATTCTACGATGAGTAACTTATTAATTCTGGTGTTTATTGTTCACAAATAAAATAATTAAAGATTTTCGCTTTTTTTCCCCATCACTTTTTTAAAAATGTTCAGAGCTACTAATAACTTGCAGTGTGTACCAGTAATGATTATTATTTTACAAGACTGAATATTTCAATTAAGCCCTTAACATCCTTTTTTGTGTGTCTCAGTCTGTTTCTTATTTTATTTGTTTCTTGTGATTTCCTAATAAAAAATGCTCTCATCGGGAGCCATTGATTTGTATTACCAAAAAACAATAAACGTCTGTGCCTTTCATCTTAACCATACTTACTGTGGGATTGATGAAGGGAGAAAAAATAAAAATTGGTCAATAACAAATGAGAACTTCAGACTAGAGAATCATGAGCGGAGGCTGGTTAGCTCAAATATTTAGCTAATCAAATTTTTAGTCAACACACAAATCCTAGATGCTTTTTTGTTTATCAAGTATTATCTACAGTCAGCCAGAATGTCTAGACTTCCGGTCTTATAGAAAGACTGACTGCTGGCAAAACAGAAAATACCACAAGAGAAAGAAAAGATAAACGGATGTTAGGGAGTCGTGTTGGCTTGATTACATCAGTTGACCATTTGCATTCATCAGATACCGAGGCATTCAGTGAAAATGCTCTAGACAGGCACTGAAACACGATGGCTCTTGAAAGATTAGAACAAGCCATCGCTTGTTTGACAGCAATAGAAAATGCATGATGTGAATGTGTGCTGATATTTTTATTCATCTCTTGCTAACATTAACCCATTGCTCTCTGTCTTTCACATTAATTTTCAGCTGCGCTTTGCTTATTAATTATGATCATCAGTAAACAAGGCAAATAATAATTTTATATTAAGTAGTTCTCACGCAGTAGACTGACTTCCTCCTCAGAACATGCTACGCTGTAAAAGTGCCACTGCAGTTTGAAACGACCTATTTTAGTGAAGATGTTGCTGCAGTGTCTAAAACAAACACTAAATCCTCTGGGGAAAAACATTTCTAGCTTGTACTTTGAACACCTACGGAAGCGCATTGCTATCACGCAGGAAAAAAAAATTTCGAGCGCTATCTCGTTAAAACGTGATACGTATCTCGTTAAAACGTGATACGTATCACGTTTTAACGAGATACGTATCACGTTTTAACGAGATAGCGCTCGAAATTTTTTTTTCCTGCGTGATAGCAATGCGCTTCCGTAATAACGTGATAGCGCTCGAAATTTTTTTTTCCTGCGTGATAGCAATGCGCTTCCGTACCAAACAGATTGAAGAACATAAAAGCTAATTTAAATCAAAGTCTCGGGTTCATTGTAAAGGTCAGACATACGTGAGCCTCAGAGACTGTGGACTTTATCATTTTATGAGTTGACTAAGAGCATTTGCTTCCACATCCTACTTGGTGTATATTTTGTCTCAAATTCATAGCCGAAGAAAAGGTTTCCCTGCAGTAAATGTCCTCCTCTTCCTTCTTGTCTTCCGTCTCCTGCAGAGTGGACAAAGGGAAATCAGCTGTTTGAGAAGACACTTGGATGCTGCCTCGTTTCTCCCTGTGTTTTGCTGTACTGTCTGCCACAGCATGTCAGAGTATGAAAGCTTGCAGCATGATTAGTGCGGCACATAGTTGTTGCCGTGCAACTGTTGGCGAATCGGAGGAGATGGTGCCATAAAGCCAACGTGGCGAGATCACGTCGTCTTTGTGGAGAGTTTCTGGTTAAAGGGTACATGGATGGCGGAGACTGTCACTGTGCTGAAAGGGAGGAAAGCTTTGTCCCATTTTTACATCACTTAACTAAGTTCACCATCTCTTCCTCTGTGTTTATTTAAATATAATTATTAACACATTTGCAGCTATTCTTCACTGTATACTAAAAGGTAGTTATACTATTGTGTATTTCCTGAAGTCACAGTTGCGATTTGAACTCGACGTTGGCAGAAAGCCTCTGCTCTCCCTCTGCCACCAGGGTACTGTGCTGTGTTAGATCTCTAAGAAGTCTCTGTTTAACTATTCAGCAGAGACTATTTGTTTTATCTGTTTAGACTATAGTCTCAGTCGATAAGCTTTTGAAAATACAATAAATTGGCCTTAAATATTAGGACTGTTTTAAGAGCAGCGTGGCCTTCACATGCATGATGCTGAAAGGCGAAGGTGGTTGACCCCATAAAAGTTGAGTAAGAAGTTGTGATTTTTTTTTTCTGTGTGCCGACATGTAAGTCAACACTCGATTTGTTTATTAATAAAACGAGCTGTTCTTTCCTCCAGCTCCACTGTGTCACTGTGAAAACATCCATACGGTCAGCAGAATTTAATCTCTGTCGTGAAATGAAAAGGTTATCAGAGAAAAACAATTGGAGTGGAGTTTTTCCCATGTTCCAAGTGTGTCCCATGTTTTCTATCAGTTGTTTGTAACGATCACTTATTATTGGTGAAAGCAAAGGGAACATGGCTTTACGACTGGCTTCATTATGATGATTGGGAGGTGCAATCAAAGTTCAACCTTTGTGTAAAATGAACCACCGGGTGACAAACTTAAGTACTTTATGTTCCTTCGTGCAAAGATAATAGCCACGGTGGAGACTCGGTTTAATGTATGCTTTTACTCATAAATGTTAATATGTAACTGGCATATGTGGTGGGAAAATAATTTAGTTAACATCTGCTGATCATTTCATATTAAATGCTTGTGAATTCTCACCAAAAGAACCGCTTTGGGCTACACAAAGGTTGGAAGGTGTTTTCCTACAGCTGCATGGGAAGCAGACAGTTTCCCGTGTTTTGGATCCCTCGTCCCTGGTGTAAAACTCATGTGTTGACTCTGCCTGACAGAGCTTTGCATTTGGAACATCTTCATTCTCTGTACATTACAACATACAAATAAACCTGACAGTGATTGGAAATTAATTTTTTTTTCCACAGCACATAATATTTATTTGTTGTAGAGATCAGAAAATTGTGCACTTCATTAAATACGTTTTCCTCCTGACCAGTAGCTTGTTGTGTTTTATTTGTTTCCGATACTTTCCAGAAGTATTTATATTAACACACAGTGACAAAAAGCCAGATGTTTCTATTTTGTCATTGAGATGATGCATCTTTTTCTCAATCTTCTACTGGGTAATTTTCCTTTTTTGTTTCTTCAGTATTGGGGGGAGAAAGAAATGTTACAGTTGACATTTTGTCAGAGAGCATGATGCTCTTTTACTCTTTGCTAGTGGTTGGGTGAAATGATTTATTGCCAAGCAATTTGTACTTGTTCTTTCCATATCATAATGACTAGAAAAACTACTCTACTTAAATGGCTCCGACCAAAAGTTTTTTTTTTTTGCTTCTGAACATCAATGACTCGGCCACAGGATCTTCTCTATCCCTGCTGTAGCCCATGACAGGTTAAAAAGTTGTTTTGTTTTTTTTTAGTGATTTTTTTTTAATTTTATTATATTTGGTCAAACTAAGCATACAATATTGTAGTAAAAGACAAAATTTATTCTGTTGTTTATTGAAAAGGGATTTATAAATTGTTGTACATCCAAAACATACAAGTTTTTTAACATGTTCAACTTGTTAAAAAGGAAAATAAATGTTCTGGCTTTTAAGGGTCAGTTGTTTTTCTATTTCTTGGAAAAGAAAATGGTTGCATATTCTCAGCAACAAGAACAGAATAGTCACCTTTTCTTCAAAAATGTTTGCTTTATTTAGCCAAGTTTAAGGAATAGTGATGCTCAAAACAGTTTTTTAAGAGAAAGTCACTGGATGTTTGTGGTCATGTTTCCTACAAAGCAAAAACTAAAGAAAAAAAAACGTGCCGAAAAGTCAAACCTAGTGTGCTGTGTGTAATATTTTCCATGAAGATTTCAATTCCTACAAAAGTTATTTTATCTGCCTGTTGGGAAACATTTTCTTCATTCGGGAAAACCCTGTAGTCTTAAACTAAAATGTCTTTAAATGGGCATTTTCAATGTTTTATTTATCTAGAAATGACAGAAAAATTACAAAACTGTACACATAAAACTTCAAAGGTCATGAAAATTTAAACAGTCCTGAAAACATCTTCAAAGATTTGTTCAATAGTGATACTAAATTAATCAAAACAGCAGCATTCAGATCTAAAATGTTCAAAGTCGCTTAATGAGATCAGTTACTTTTAATTTTACTTGGGGCCATTCTATACATAACTAGCAGAATGCAATGATGAATGTTTCCCCAATTTAGTCAAACTCCTAGTCATCATCAACAGATTTTTGGGGGAAACAGTAAGTTCATGCCCTGCTTTGAATAATGTAGGATGTAAAGAAATGAAGCAAGGTTGTTAAAAACAGCTTCATAAATGAAGATATGCTTAGACTTTTGCACTGGCAAAGTACAAAAGTCACATTCAGGAAATGCTGGGCTGATGAAGCACACGATAAGATGTGTTTCCAACAGAGTTCATATTATCAAAACAAAAATTAAAATTTGTTGTTTGATACTCCTCAATCAAGATAATTAACATACCAAAATAAAATTAGTGTTCTGTCAAAACTTTGTTTTATTTCAATCAATCAATTTTAGCTATAAAGCACCCTTCATGTTGGAAACATGAAGGAGACTCTGAACTCGGTTTGAACCATCCAGGGTGCAAATACCAGAGTTGGGAAGTAAACTGAAGCTGGTGGGATACTCCCTTTTCTTCCCGTCTTTGTAAGAGGGTAGTAAAAGATCTGAAAGTGGTGTACTTTTATCTTTTCTTCACTTCCCTTCCCTGGAAAACTAAAATAGAAGATTTTTCACAGTGGCCCTGTCCCGGCAGTAGGATGGGGTGACCTGAAATACTCTCGACTGCTTTCTATAAACACATTTTTAAACAATTCAAAAGCCTTTTCTGACAAGACAAAGATTCACCTGCAGGCCTTTCTTCAGCTAAAATAAGCAACATGCAAAAAGAGTTGAGTTACTCAGTGTATATCCAGTGAAAGATGTTCCGACCCGACCCAACAGCATTCAAAGACGCTATATTCTTCACCAGAAATATGCTTTGTTCAATATTCAGATATTTATTTAGAATATTTAAGAGGGATGCAACATTTAGAAGGCATGGCTGGCATACAATCAGCGCCACCAGGCCCTTAGTCAGACCACCAGCAGCAGGTAAGGCAGAAGAAGAACATGACTGAAAGACACAGAGCTGGGGTTCAAACCAGCAACCCACTGGTTACAGGATGAATTTCTACCTCTGAGCCATAGTGGCCCCAAAATATGAATACTTCCCCTCCCTGTTGCAGCTAAAAATTTAAGATATGTTCCAGGTTGTATTAGATCATCTTGTCTTAAGTCATCTATTAAGACCAGAAAAATTTTTATCTTTCTGATTCAGCCAGAGCTTTCTGTCTGAGATGTTTCTCCAAGCAGAAGACAGGAATGGGATCTGTGCACACATCAAATTTGTTGGCAAATAGGTGGTGGTTCTCCAGCAGCCATTGTACGTCCCCAGCTCCGTATACACAAATTGACCGTACGTGGCTGCCCTGACACTCAGGATACACTGCTGAATCCGGTGCTCCCTCATGCCACATCCACTTCACTAGTCGTGCAATGGCATTAATGTCCGTCTGGTCGTACTTAGAGTGGGGTCTCGTCGAGCCAGGCACACCAGGGATTCGTTGAATGGTCGCCCACAGGAACTCATCAGGACTGTAGGTGTCTTTGGACCACTCGATAAGAGCTTGTACTCGGGTGTCTTTCAAAACACTCTGGATGTAGCCCCGCGTTACCACGATGTAGGCGTTTCCTGACTTAATGGGGAAATTGAAGGGAGGCGGACTCTTCGACTTTCCTGTCGACTGAAAACATAGGGTAAATAAAAATGCGTAAAATATTGGTAATTAAGACTCAACACAAGCTACAAATGCTCTCCAAATGTACCTTGATTGTCCCATTAACAATCTGGTGAACTATTGATATCCTCCACTTCTTCCCTTCAGGCATATCTTCGGACTCCATGCTGTTGCCACCCTTCAGCGAGCGAAGCATTCTTACCATTTCCAAGTTGGTTTTTAGAGGGAAGTCTTGTCCGCAGAGGTTGATGAAGTATTTCCACTCTGCACTGCGTTCATAGAGGTCAGCCATGCAGTTGAGGTCAGCTTGGACACGAGGCCACCCAGCGTAAACCACACTCACAGCCTGTCCGACCATGAAGACATTGGGGAAACAGGACACGATGCTGGTAATGGCAGCTTTTACAGAGGGCTGGGATTTTTTGTCCACATGAATACAATAAATGTTCTGAGGTGCGTAGATGGCTCGTAGCAGTCGTTCAAAGTTCTGCACCTGAAATATGACAATAAACAAAATTAAGTTCCTTTTTCTTTCTACAGGAGTGAAACATTGCTCTGTGAGGAAAATGCATGTTCGGTTTTCTAGCTGACGTTTTAAACCTTTGAAAGAGAAACATCACAAAATCTGTCAGTCACTTTTTCCAGATCAAGCAAGTGCCTGCTTACGTTTTCTTTATTTATTTTTAATATCACAATCTGTGTCTCCTCTACATTGTTGTGACTCAAATACTGTTTTATTTCATGTGATGGGGGAAAATGATGGGAAAGGGATTCTGATGAGGCTCATTTGTCAGGTCAAAAGTGCCTTTGTAAAATTATAACTTTTAAGCAGATACTAAATATACTTTTCAATAAGCTCACATTTTAGACATAAAAATATTGGTTTCTTTTGACCTGATGTAATATTTAAATGTTTTGCCTTTATTAGCAATGAGTAGAAAATCAACAAAAACATAAACCATAACTCTATAAGCTCAATCTATGTAAGGTCTATAATATAGATGTATATGTAATATGTAATTAAATGTTATGTTAGAATGCACTTACTTTGTGATGAACAACTATAGAGTAAGCCAGAGGAAAGTCTTCTTCTTCTTTGCTAAGGGCAAATGTTATGTATTTCATCTTTGACTTGAATTTCCTGTAACAGAGTTTAATGTGTCACTGAAATTATTGATTTATTAAAACAAATAGAAATCTTTGCAACAGTATCCAAAGCCCTCAAACGTTTTCACATGTTGTTGCAATGCAACCACAAACCAGCACATTGAGATTTTATGTGACAGAACAAGACAAAGTGTGCATAACTGAGAAGCAGAAAGAAATTGTTTTCTCACTAGTTTTCTAAG
>NW_015113076.1:226298-241539 GCF_001443285.1 Poecilia latipinna | reverse complement strand
TAAGAAATGACACTCGTGCGTAGGATTATGGTTAGGCTCATAGGAGTCGCTCAGTTACTCAAAAGAAAATACAATAAAATACCAATAAAACCCAATAAAAGCCAATACAGTCTATTGTCTTCAGAAATTATCTTACTGGCAAACAGAGTTTGTCTTTGTCTTTTTTTTATCAGTATAAATTAATCTGTCCTTTAATGGACTTAGGGATTTGAACACAAGTGTATTCATAATGCCATTCTACTTTATGTTTTTCTGTCACATAAAATCACAACAAAATGTGAAAATGTTCTAGGGTTAGGAGGCTCTGTAGTTTAAAGCAACACACATGCAGTCCTTGGTTTCATTAACGTAATACTCATCAGGGATCTGAATATTTTTCTGGAACTCTTTTGTGATGGTTAATAGTTTGGCTTCCAGCAGCGCCTCTGTGTTTCCCTCCTGGATTGCTGAGCAGTTGCACACTCTCTCAGGGCCAAAGTCATAATCCCTGTACTCCAACCAGTGGTTACTTTGGATTAGGTCAGTAGACAAGGGTGACTGCAGCTGAAGGACCATGAACAGCATCCACAGTGAGCCCAGTGCAACGGAGAGCTTCAAAGACAGCTGGCGCCAGCTTTGTTTGCACAATCGCATGGTTTCCAGACGGCCTCGGGTTAGTGAGCTCTATAAAGAAGCAAGCAGTCATTTGCACAAGATTTTACAGTTCCTTCCAGCCAGAGATTAATTTTTGTATGTATTTGAATCTTTTGGAGAATGTTGAGTAAAACTTTTGTCCTTTACCAAGAGTGAGGGGGATTTCCCAAAGTGTTTGAAACAGTTGCAGAGTTGAATATAGACTTGTAAATCCCTGTTCCTGGAAATAAAATCATTGTTTAGTCTCGTGCGTAATGTTGACATATAAAATGTAGACATTTCCTTTATTTGAGTGCTGAGCTTTAGAGAGGCCAAAAAAGGAGAAAGAGAGAACAAGAGCGAGAGATGTGGCTTCACAAGGAGAGCAGTTTACACAGTTATAAGTTCTCTCATGTTATCGAAGCACAATTAAGAACATTTTGCCAAAAAAAGCCAAATAACTGCATTGACAGCCCTGGTGTAATGTACACAGTTTATCCACTGTTCCCTCTGATTGCTTCATTTTTAAACAATACATACAATATTATAAAATCCAAACATTTGCTTGATGCACATCTTGCAATGCCTTTTCACAGCTGTTTGTTATTTTTTGCTTTGCTTCCACTTTTGTGAGCTCATGTTTCCACCAGTTATTTTTGGCATTTAAAAAAGTGTATTTATGTGTAGCATTGATCTGTTCAAGAAAAAAAAAAAAAAACAAGAATCAAAATTTCTGACTTACATAAAATAAAAGTCCCATACATCTGTTTCAATCAAACTCTGGAGTTTCTTAAAAATGTTCAAGTTTCAATCTGACCTTGATAACGACAATGCAGACATAAAACAATTTCTGAATCAATAACATGTCCCTAAGATTACATGTTCCTGAGAAAGACATGCTGGAAAATTAAATATTTGAGGATGAGGTTCTCCTTGCTGTTAAATCATTACAAAACAATGAAGTCCCAGAGCCCGACAGCTTTCTAATTGAATATTTTAAAATCTTTTCAAATAAATTATTAACGCCCCTTACAAACAGGCATCCCAAAGGATAGCTATTCCTCAATCTTTAACAATAACATTACTTCCCAAACCTGGAAAAGATGCACAGAGTTGTAGTAATTAGAGCATTGACCAAGGTGTTTTCTAAAATAATGGCATCTCAGCTGCAGAAAATCTTCCCAAACATTATCCAAGCAGACTAAACAGGTTTAGTTATAGACAAGGACTCAATTGCTTTGTATTGAGTTTGGAATGTCAAGTTGGAATACCCAGAGTTGGGTAGAAACTTATTACAGTTATTTGAGTAAGGTTTTATGGGGAAAATTTGCTTTTAAGAGTATTTTTCTATGCTGAGTATTTAGTATTATGAAATACCGTTACTCTTACTTGAGTAAAATTTCTGGATACTCTACCACTTTGAGTAACACAGTGAACGAAGAACAAGCTTGTCTTAACCAAAGCATTTACTAACAAACAATTACAGCTTTTGTTAAAGTTTCATATTGAAAGAAATATATCAGGAAGATCTTTTCTTTTGCCTGACTTTATTTTCGTAATTGCGTAATTTATGTGTTTTATTTTTATTTTCGTTTTCGTCGACGCACCAGAGTCACATCAACGTAACACATTTTCATCTAACTTACGGACGGTGCAACGCAAGAAACACAAAAAAAATGCCGCTGAGCACACGGGGAGATAGTTCCCACTCGCGTCTTTTTCTTCTTTCAGTTTTTTTTTTTTTTTTTCCAAGTGCTAACCTAAAAACTATAGTTTACTCAACCCTTGGAAGTCTGGCAAATTTAACAAAAAAGTTAACACAACCTACTGCTGTAAGTTTGCTGTAAGTTTACCTTTCACAAACTCACACATTTATATTCAAAATCTAAAACTCGCTGAATTTACTTGACTTAAAGAGTAGAAGATAGTAGAGACAACTAAATGCGGCTCAAATGTTTTACAGTGCAGTAAATCCATCACCAACTGAAAGATATCTCAAAAAAAGACATTCCAATTGCATGGTTGCATCCGCGTCCCCCTCCTCTCTTCCCCACACTGTGTCTACGCCCACTTGCAACACGAAGTTACACCCAAGTATTTAAAGGAAAAAGCATATTCAGCTGTAACACTAACACGCTTCACCCGTGTCACTTTTGAAAAACCTGCATTTCCCGTATATCTTCACAGATTACGCTGTTAAAGTAAATAAATAAAAAATAAAAATAAAAGCTGAGTGGAGCCTATGCATGCATGTGAAAATCGCTTATAAATGAATTTGTAAAGCCATGTGTGGCATAATATTGTAAAATGCTGTGAAAGTATTTAAGCCATCGCGCATTATTTGATATATATATATATATATATATATATATATATATATATATATATATATATATATATATATATATTTAGCACTCACCGACATTAAAACATTAAAACATCTCTAGAAGTTACCAAAGCGCAAATAGTTGACTTAGAAATGTACTTAAAAAACTGATTATATTCATTATTATTATTATTATTATTATTATTATTATTATTATTATTATTATTATTATTATTATTATTATTAATGTGCTACTTACCTGTCATCCGACCTGAGTCTCTTCTCACCATAACTCGACTGTTCTTTCCGTGTGGAGCTTAGGAACAGAGTGGCTCTACTAAAGTCCTGTTCCACATCTAAAGATGAGATCAGGCATAAAACAAGGAACAGAAACTGTCTGCGAGTTGTTTACTGCCCTTGAGCCATGTTTTCAAAGAGATGTTTCTCCCCTTTTTAAGTTGCCTAGCCAACCATTTACTTGAAAGAAATAACGATAACAAAAAAAATGATAAAAAGCTTACAGAATTGTGCATAATTTCACGTATCCATTTTGAAACTAACTTCACTGCGGTAATTTAAGAGATTACTCCCCTCCATTATCGTCCTAACCTACAGACATCCCATCCTTACCCCCTCTCCCGCCCCGCCCCCCAAAAAATCCAAAATGTCTCTCCAGAAGAGCAACGCACATATCAGTCTTTAATTTATGTATTTGAGTTTTCATACCTACTGATAAAATGTGCAATAGTTTAAAAAAAAAAACACCACGGAGCAGATAACATTTTCATCAGACACGGACTGTAAAACATTCCCCTCAAATGTGTTGCGAAAGGTGTCAAAACCGTATTATAATCAATCTGTCAGCGAACGCCCACCTTTTGGGGCTTTCATAGATAAGAAACATGATAACACTGAGAATATTTTTAGAAGTTGCCTTGTCAGGTATATTTAAAGCCGTTTTCTCATTGTGCACTATCGATCACTATTCTGTCAGGTCGCGAGCGCCCCCTTGCGGAAGCACGCAGTGCAAGTTGATGTTTTTTTTTTGTTTGTTTTTTCTTTGGCACACGGATATGACAAACGCGCATGATAATATTTCTTGCTGAAATATTTTCATATTACTAAATGAAACGTTTCGTTTGTGTAGTTCGTTTGTGTTTCTCTTTCATGAAATATAAGGCTTATGGACCTCAATATAATTTTTTTTCTTTTATTATGCGTATTACAAAACTTAACCAAACGCACTGGACGACTCAAATGAATATTTTTAAAAAACTGACTGTTATCCTTTTTCTGTCTCTGTAATATTTTTTTTCTGGAAATGAGATTAAAATTAGTTTATATGCTAGTTAGTCACTTGATTCAGTCCCAATCTCATGGGAATAGGAGATTGTGAAGGTGGGGGTGGGGGAGAGGCACGTTGGGCATAGATCAAATTCAAATTTATTCGCAATCTTGACTGATATGGAGTCATTTTAGTAGGCAGGGGCAGATTGAAAACGAAAGTTGAGTAACTATAAACAATTCATTATTTATAGTAGGCTACCTCTACATTTTATTATATGACACACAGCCAACAAATGATCCCAAATTATCCAAACTTTTCACTTTACACCAGATGTTCATCAATGCATTGTTAGAACAAAATTGACTAAACCAAAAGCTTATTTTTCCTATTGTAACATTTTAAAAATTTCACTTCTTATTTGTTCCATGCTTTACTACACAGAAAAATCGTGGAAGACGCAGAGTTAAACAAACAACAACAACAACAAAAAGTTTGATAGGTGAAGTATACGTTGGAAAATTTATTTATTCATTCATTCATTCATTCATTGTGTGCTTTCTCACCAACTTCATTCTTCGTGTGCCACTCTTCACCAGGTGGCACACGATGCAAACTCGTAACGAGATAGCTACATGTCCTACAAAGTAATTTGTACATCTCAGCAATACTCACATTGTTTGAACTCTTTCAACAGGTATGGAAACAATAACATTAGCGACGAACTTCAATAAATTATTCTTTTTCTATTATAATTTCCCACTTTACCTAAACGCACCATGACTCTCCAGTGGTCACGCGGTCAATGACATCACGTAGAGCGTACGTGACGCAGAGGGTTCAAACACATGTTATAAACGTAACCGGCTTTTTCTAAGCTTGATCTTCATCACCACACCACGTAGCAGCCGTCCAGAAACAAGTACTGTCATCCTCCTGGTTGCTATAGAAACAGTTATCTTTAATTTATCCGGGGTTTCACCCTCTTCAGGATCTGTCAGTAGCTGATGAAGGTAGTTAGCACTGCTAGCATAGCTGGTGAACTTTCATCATCATCTCTGCTTAGTGACTGAGGTTCAACTTTAACCAGCTTGAGGGAGGCACCTTGGAAGGAAAAGTTGACCATACACTCAGACTCGGGCACCGGAGCTTAACTTAAAAATAAATATACATCAGTTTTCTCTTAGCAGTGTGCTAGCCGTTAAAACCGTTCCAGTTGAGCAGCTAGGCTCACTTCCTTGTGTCGTGTTCGAGGTCATTCTGTAGCCCCCGTCTAAAGCAGCTGTTCGCGGTATACAAAACATGAAGAGCCTCCCGTACTTCTGCCGAGGAGAGGTTGTTCGAGGATTTGGAAGAGGAAGCAAAGAACTCGGAATTCCCACGGGTGAGGCAAGAAACTGGCACCAAACTATGAGTTTTACAGTTAGATAATATGATACATAACTGTCTACGTAAATAACGTAAGGTCTGTGATAACAGATTCTTTACTGATTCTCGGGATTATACAGAGGCTGGATCTTAACGTAACAAGTTCATCTAAGTGGTTTTGTACGTCACCGGATCAGTAATTTATGCTTTACGTGAGCGATATTCGCAAAAATCATTCTACATTTATACGTAAACGGAGCTAATATTTTTACGTAGGTATTTGAGTTGCGTAAGGGGAACTTTACTGTTTCTAAAAGTGCAGCTGTTGACTCAGTATGTCCTTGTGATTCTGTCCAAAATGTGAAGTCGTGTTTTATGCAACCTCAAATAAATAAAGGAATTGAGCAGATGGACACAGACCAACACATAAGAAATAAAGAAATGTATTTTGAGTTCCTCGGGGTGGTAGCAAAGACACTTTTCTTCTTATAACTTTTAATTTGTCCATTTTATCCATCGTATCTATTTTTATCCGGAGGAGTGAATAATGCCAGCGAACCAAACAAGTCTGCATTGTTTAAAATCTGTCATTTAAAAACATGATTCAGAATTTCACAGTAGTCCCCAAACAATATGGTCATACAAAATACCTGTAGCTAAAATGTGTTAATATCAAATGTAAAAATTAACATTACAGAGGTAGTAGTTTTGAATACATCCTTAACTGAAGAAACTAAAAGATCATCCCTTTTTTGTGTAAGTATATGCAGTAACATCACGCGTGACTGTTTTTTTATTAAGTAACAAGCCAGTTCAGATTTTGTGAAAAGTAATTTTCCAAACTTTCTCCAAAAGAGATGAGCATTTTAATTTTTTACAAACAAAGCAGGCTTAATCTAGCAAAATAAATCCCTTTGAAAATAGTCTAATTAGATAGTCTTCTGTTTTTGAAAAAAATTCAGATAATATATTTAATAGAAGATAATCACTACTTGGATGTAATTATGCAACAAAATCCAGATTCAGATGTGCTGTGCAACATGCTTATTAATTTGTTTTATCTGGTGCTACATTGTCAAGGTCAGAATAAATCCTCTTAAGTAAATAAATCTAAGCAGAGTAGCAATTTGATCAACTCATATAGAAAGGGGGGAAAAAACACAATAAAATAAATTAGTTGGTCCCTTCTAAAAATAACTAATTCAGCCACTTGCAACTCATAGCATTTATTGTCTTGCTTACCTCTGCCTCTTTCTTTGGTTTTTACTCCTCTCTTCTCCTTTTGTCCCTTATGTTGGGATTTACAGCCAACTTCCCAGATTCGGTGGTGGACAATCTTCCGGCTGATATCAGCACAGGAATCTACTATGGCTGGGCTTGTATCGGGAATGGCGACGTTTACAAAATGGTGATAAGCATCGGCTGGAACCCTTACTACAAAAACACAAAGAAGTCCATGGTAAGCTCAAGTTTGGTGGCTTTTATTTCAGTCATAGAATTCATCCTCACTTTAAACCTGTTTGGTTGGCTGGTGGTATGTGTGGTTTCTTCAGTTCAAAGTATTAATCATCTTTCAGTGAGTGGGAACAGAAACAAAAACCCTGAGCTGTGCATTTGACCTAACATGGCTCCAGGAAATAAAGTTACTCAAGTTTTTCTCTGTCTGCATTGAGTTAGGCAGAAATCACACACCTGCTTGTATCAGGGTCGTTTTGCTCTGCTAAAAGGAAAACTCCAGATGGAATTGTGATTGATTAAGCATTTCAATAAGTTTTGGCAAATGATCTGCTTTTAAAATTCATGTAAATGTCTCTGGGCTTCCAGGAGACGCACGTCATTCACAAATTCAAAGAAGACTTTTATGGACAGACTCTGAGTGTCGTTCTGGTGGGCTACATCCGCTCAGAGAAGAGCTTTCCCTCACTCGGTATGCTGTCATCTGCGTTTGTAGAAACTGGAATACGAAAGTCATATTTGTACTTTAGTGAAAGGAACGAATTGGAGTGCCAGTAACACAGTTTCTTCCCCTTTCTTGTGCTATTTATTTCCTGACGCACAAACTGCCTGCTGCCCTTTTATGCTTGCTGACAGAGGATCTCATAGCGGCCATCAACAGCGACATCGAGGAGGCCAAGGTTAAGCTGGAGCTCCCGGAGCACATCAAGCTGAAAGAGGACAACTTCTTCACCAGCACGACCAACTCGTCTCCGGTCTCCTCCTCATCCGCTGCGTCCACGTCTCAGAGCATCATCAACGGTCACTGACAGCTGGAAGAGACGGCAGCGCTGTGCCCTGAACACGTTTCTGTTCACATGTAAATCTGTCGGCTGTCACATAAACAGTCAACCTCTGTTTCTTTTCACGTGGTTCTGTGTTAAAACGCTGTTTTCTGACAACTGTTGTTTGTTGAACTGTATATATTCTTGCATTATTATCTGGTTCTACTGTATATTTTGAATCTTTTAGTAGAGAGGACATATAAAAATCACTGATCAGATGTTTTTTTTTTTTTTTTACTTGGTGTAAACAATGATTTAAATGAACCATAAACTCAAAGAAAGATAACTCATTAGGTTATCTTCTTATACCCAAGTCAGCATTGCAGCTTCATTGTCCTTAAAAGATAATATTGTGCAATCCTTCGCTATCAAAACTACAATTAAGTTGCAACTTATGTAACCTTCATGATAAGTTTTACTATTTCATCCTGTCAACGCCGTCTGCTGCAGAGTTTCTGTTGGAGCTGAACTATCTGTCTCAAATCCTACATTTGACCAGATTTGTGGTATTAAAAGCAGAATACACAAAGATGCTTTAAGAAGTTATACCGCAGGATTTGAATGTGTTGATCCTTGATATCAAGGTCTTGGTTTTATCAGCCATGCTGATTAAGATGATAAACCGTTTGGGGGCTGGGGGAGGAAACACTAAGCTTGAATGACCAAGCATTTTTTTTTTTCCTTTTTATTAGTTATAGTCAAACATTTGCGAATGATTAGAAGAATTTTTTTTTTTAGGTATTTAATGTGTATATACAGCAAAAGCCTTACAAGTCTATGAACATGAATTATTTTTTTACATAATCGTATGTGAAAGTTGTACGACAAACTATTGCCCATTTATAAATAGTTCAGTTTTATTATGTTTTTGG
Organism: Poecilia latipinna; assembly: GCF_001443285.1. Classification (NCBI taxonomy): domain Eukaryota; kingdom Metazoa; phylum Chordata; class Actinopteri; order Cyprinodontiformes; family Poeciliidae; genus Poecilia; species Poecilia latipinna. Next base: position 232,797 of record NW_015113076.1, on the reverse strand, counting down.
GAATGTATTAAAAGCCCTTGGAGGAGTATTTTCTGTTTACTGTTTATTTTAGTTTTGGGATGACAGGAAACTGTGGATGCAAAGTTTTTACATTCTCTGTAAAGCCTGTTGTAATTGCTGGAAACCTGGATCTGTCATTTTTAGATCTATTTAATTCATTAAAGCCTTTCTGAGGCCTGAAATTATTATCCTATGTCATAAATGTTGTCTTCTTACATCATAAAATATGACGCATTAACCAAAGGCACCTGGTTTCTTTTTAATTATTGTTTTTAAATTCATTTAGTTTTAATCACAGTTCAATATTTAATTAAAGTGATCCAAAGTGTCTTGATATTTATCTCAGAAGTTGAGAAAGAAACACGTTTATCATCTCATCTGTTGCAGCAATTTTCTGGAGTTCTCACAAGAAGTAGGGTAACTAAAACAGACTGAAAGGCTCAAAAACATAATACAACAGATTATTTGTTTCCTTCTAAAAAAAATAGCAAATTCAGCCACTTACAACTCATAGCATTTATCTTCTTGCTTACTTTTGCCTGTTTGTTTGGTTTGTATTCCCCTTTTCTTTTTCTGTCCCTTATGTTGGGATTTACAGCCAACTTCCCGGATTCGGTGGTGGACAATCTTCCAGCAGATACCAGCACAGGAATCTATTACGGCTGGGCTTGTATCGAGAATGGTGAAGAGTATTGGCTGAAACCCTTACTACAAAAACACAAAGAGGTAAGGTGAAGCTGGGTGGCTTTTATTTTGGTCATAAAGTTCATCCTCACTTTAAATCCGTTTGGTTTTGCCTGCCAATCAAACAGGTTTAGTTGGCTGGTACAGCCAAACCACAGCTTTTAGAAACTGTGGTTTCTTCAGTTGACACCACTAATGGTTCCTTGGTTACAAGATGTTATTCTTCCTTCATATGTTAAGGAAGTCACATTTATTTCTCACAGTAGAGCTGCACGTTTGACCTAACATGGCTCCGGTTTGTTTTTCTCTGTCTGCATTGAGTTGGACAGATATGTGTTTGTACCATCACACCTGGAGATCAAAGAAACATGAAAACTATTTAATTTGACTTCTGAAAATGATTTCTTATTTGAAAGATGAAATATAAACGTCATTTTTGATCTGTCGGTCTATTCTATCTGTCTATTGTATTATATATATCTTTGTGGCATAGATTCTTTGAGGCTAATAAAGAACAATCTTCTTCGTCAGGCTGGTTCTAACTTTCTCAGACTGCATTGGGATTTTTTATGGGTCTTGTCTCAGCATTTCAGGCATACCGTGCGTTATGCTATTTTATCCTTTCAACATCGTCTGCTGCAGAGTTTCTGGTGGAGAAATTTTAAGATACCACTGCAGGATTTGAATGTGTTGACCTTTGATACAAAGGTCTTGGTTTTATCAGCCAAGCTGATTAATGTGATGAATGACTTGGGGGGGAGGGGGGGGGAACAAACGCAAAGTTTGAATGACCAAGCAATTTTTTCCCCTTTTTATTAGTTATAGTCAAACAGTTGATGATGATTAGACTGTATCTGATGTGTGCATACAGCAAAAGCCTTATAAGTTTATGAGCATATATTTCTTTTACATAATTGTATGTAAGTTGTACAACAGATAAACTATTGCCCATTTATAAATATTTCAGTTTTATGATATTTTGTAGGGATGCGTTTGAAGCCCTTAAATGAGGATTTTCTTCTGTGTTCTTCAGAGAATATGACAGATTAACCAAAACATGATTACTTTTCATTATTGTTTTTATGTTGTTTTAATCAAGGCAGAACATTTGATTTAACTAATCCAATGTCTATCATATCATCTGTTGTAGCAATTTTCTTGAGTTCCTGCAAGAAGTAGGGCTACTGAATCAGACTGAAAGGCTCGATCCTTTCCGTTTTAATTTCCCGTCATGGTGTCATTAATTGCTAGTGGTGACTGGCATATCTTAAAATGCAAATAAATAAAAGGGGAGTGGCGTATGAAATTAACTTCCTTGATTGAAGCAAATATCACTGAAATCTTAGTGAAGATAGATTTGGTGTTATATTCTGAGCATGCATATTTAGCAGAATGTATTATGTAATTAACCACAAATCCTAGCTTTTCTCTTGTAACTTAGTTCACAGTAGTATAAACTAGCTGCTAAAAAACTGTAACTGTGTGGGGGTGGGGAATCTTCTAGCTACAGCTTTAGTTATTTATCAGCCAGTTCACTTTGTAGCCAATACAAACCAGGGAAAAGGTTTCTGTGGGAATAGCCTTTAAAAGATCCAAACGTCTCAGGGTCACATGCCAGACTGCACCTCAGAGGGAATTTTACTTAAAATTTTAAAGTTAAATAAAAACTGAGCCACATTGTTACAGTTAAAAGCAGATGGAGCTGCTTGCTATCACACTTGATTTTCAGAGCTTTGACTTTAGTCTGACTTCCCTGCACACAGAGCCAGTTGCCTGACAGCTTTCTACTGGGGCAACTGGTATAGTAGAGAAACCAGATCTCATGTACTCAATCTTTTACAGGAACTTCCTCCATTCTTTCTCTCCTCATCTCCTGTCTTATTACTGAATATTTAAATATGTGTAAAATATAAGACCGGGAGAAAAAAAATCTTTATTCACCCACAACAAAATACATTTCTTTACTGAGCTCTGGACTTGACTTTTCTTAAAACATCCAACCAAACAAGAAGTCTCTGTACTCTTCTGAGCATTTATTCATAACTTAAAACAGTTTACATGCAGTTTTAAGTTATCTATCTCAAATGGTGAGATAGACACCATTTGATGGAGGTGTCTATCTCAAATGATATTCACAAAGACATTTAAGAAGCTACTTATGACTTATTGACACACACTTATATAACACAACTTGATCTAACTAGTTAATGTGATGCAGTTTCTTATATTCTACTTGAACATGTTTCCTGATTTACTGTGTATAAAACTACCAAGCAATCAGAGTCCTGAGCTGGAAAAGAACACTGTATGTCATAATGTCAGCAGAAAATTTTGTGAACAGTGAGCGTTAGTGGTTAACTTCAAGTTGAAGTTTTAATATAGTTAATGGGACTTTTGAACATTTATTTGTGCACCGCCTGATAAATAAGCGTGTAAATATCAGAGCTGCGAGGAGAACTCCACTGAGGCAACACTGTGTCAGCTTTGTATCTTACAAAGAAGAACCATTGCATTGCACGATGCTTCTTTACAGCTGAGACTAACATTGAAAAAAATTCACATTAATTTGAGAAGCAATAAATCTAATGCAAACAGGGATATTTGTACAAAAGCTAACCCCAAAGGAAAAAACCTTTATCATTGGCTGAACATGGGTCAGAATGACTGAATATTTATAAGTTTGTGGGGGAACCAGTAGCATGTTGGTGACTACAAAAAGCGTATGACTTCTGGGCAACTTGCTTAGGTACATTTACCCAAATTAGTTGCAGTGTATGTTTACATTGGACCCTGCATGGATAAGGTAAAGGTAAAGGTAAATTTTATTTATATAGCACATTTTCAGCAACAAGGCAATACAAAATGCTTTACAAGAATTAAAAGGAAATAAGTTTGTTCTAATCCCTGTTTTGGGTTGTTAAATAAGTGCAAGTAAGTATCCTCTGCACTTCTGGGTTGCTACATAGGTATTCTCTGGACTTTCTAAGCATTCCCTAAATTTGTAAAAGTGATGAGTACTCCACAGTTTCTAAGTAATAATAAAAACTAAATGTTTTTGTTCTGGAAGATTTTTTTCTGGATTCTAAATTTGTTCTAATTTCTTTTCTGGGTTGCAATAATAGGAGTCTCTCTGCATAATAATCTAAAAATTAATCTAATATTGATCTAAATAGTGAGTACTCTACAGTTTCTAAAAAATAAGCTAAAGAGTGACTAATAAACTAATAAACTAGAGTCTCTGGTCTAATTCCTTTTCTGGGTTAAAAGTGAGTACTCCACAGTTTCTAACAAAATTAAAAAGAGGAAAGGACACATTAGGGCACATGGCAACATTCAGACAAACAAAGACATGAGTGAAGGCGGTGATGTCACAGGGCCATGAAACCACGTTGCTCAGCCTCCCGGCAGAAGTCTGATGTTATCAAGGAATGACCTTGGGAGCCCCCTCCTGTTATCCACAGCTGCATGGATAACAGGAGGGGGTGAGGTGGAAAGGGGCGTTATGTTTACATATTTTCAAGGAGATTGGAAATATGCAGTCCTTCCAAGGCCACACGGGGAAGGCCAATTCAGATACATAAAGTCTTAGGTCGGGTAGATTATAAATTCCAATCTTCCCTAAAGTCTCTCCGATACATCTCAGTTCCCAATTATCCTAATTAGTCTGGTTGTTCCACTGAACCGAAGCTAGCAACTTCTCCAAGATCGATTCCAGTGAGTTTTAGTCCTGAAGGTGGCGATGCGAGTCTCAGTAAGACTCGCATCCAACTTGCGTCTCTGTTCACACCGACAGTCTGAGCGTTCGCTAGTTCGGCCAAGTCAGTCACAAATTTGTCGACAAGCAGGTATCCGCAAGCTCCAAACAGCAGAAATCCTGTTATCATGAATAAATCCAGAGTGTATCCTGCCGGGTGTGTCCCCGCAGGACAACAGGGCTCTCCTGTGCCCAGTCTTCTCGTCGAGAAAATTTGATCAATTGCATAAGACAAAAATCCACAGAAGAAATTTGTATTCCTTATTAAATAAATCTAAAACATTAATGCTAATGTTTTTGTTTGAAAAAAAAAAAAGAGGAAATAGGAAAAGCCAACATATTTTATTATTTATGACTGTTAGGTACAACTTAGTTTCTGTTACCATGGAGTAGCCATCACCGTTTACATCCAGCTTGCTGTTATCACAGTAAAGTCTGACAGATGAGTGAATCCCACCATCTCTCCACTGTCACACTAGCTAGTCACAACCTGAAACTTTAAAATGGAGTCCCAGATTTATAGGGACTGCATGTAAGCAAAAAACTTAAAAATACAAACATGACAGGAAACATGTGGAAGAGATTCCTGAATTTTAAAGACAAAAATTACAGCGTTAGTCATCATTTTTCAAGAAATAAAAAGACAAATTACCCTGCTTCAACCATAAAATATGATCTTAGTTAAGATCACAGAGAAAAATCATTTGACTTAATTACATTGACATTTCGGTTTAAGCACTTATTAAACAAGAAACATATTCACATAGTCATAAGCAAAATCTACCACTTTAAAATAAGACTGCCCTCACAAATAATTACTTAAATGTGTCATTAATTAGGCTGTTAAAGCTTCATAAATGTTAATAAGCTGTTATCAATGAGACTTCTCATAGACTCAGAATAATTATTTAGCAAGGCACTTTTTACCTTTAATGCCTATCATTTTTTTAAAATAATACACAATAATTCTTTATTAATGGTTTATAGTGTTCAGAGCATCACTAATAAAATGTTATTACTTGTTCATAATTAATTTATTGTAAAATGGTACCAAATAGGTGTGAAGAACATTTTTGCACAGCTATTTTTTAATGTCTTTGCTTCATCTGTATGAGTAGCTTTCATCGTCATATTCCAGCTCAACATCGTCATCATCCAGAAGGCCGTACTTAAATTTCCGATACACTGTTCCGTCTTTACTCATGTACACGATGTCCTCATCGTCGTACTCCTCATCGTTCTCACACTCTGTGAGTCTGTCGCTGTATTCCCCGAACGAGGAGGCGGTGGGCTGCGGCGGACTGTCATCGTTCGTGTTCAGTTTCTGATACCCCCCATCTTTGGTTTTGGTCTTGACGGTGAACCACTTGGAGCGGACGGAGAGTAAAATAAAGATCACTCCGCCCAGAAAAACGATACTCATGACACAGGCCATGACATTGAACCTGGCACTGCTCTCTAAATCCTCAGCTGAACTCATGACAAAGTTGACACCAAGGATACACCGCACTGAAAAAAACAGAGAAGACACATATTTGTAAGATTACATTAGATAATGCATATTTTATTAGCAATGACAGAAAATAATGATGTTTGATCACATTTGGACAACAAATGTTCTGTTGGATTGAGGACAGAACTCTCTGCAGGTCAGACAGATTATTTCATGTCAACTGTCCCGTATGTTTATGATCATGCTGGAACAAGAAGGTGACATCCTCAAACTGTCCCCACAAATTTGGGACTACATAGCTGCCCAAAATGTCATGTTGTGCTGAAGGATTAGGATGTACTTTAACTGGAAAAGCGACTGCACCCAATTCCTGGAAACAGGTCTACTGCATCAAATCTTACACTTGACGGTTTCCTAGCATCAGCCACGCCCAGACTTGTCATTTGGATTGCCAAACAAGCGTGATTAATTATCTCCCTACACATCTTTACTGCAGCAGCAGAGAGAACAGCACAACAGACACAAAACTTTCAGTTTTGTCTTAACAGAAAGATTCAGGCTTCTGTCAAGTAAAACCTGTTAGCTTTGTTGGGAAGTATCAGGTTTCT